>NC_085006.1:31038879-31048879 GCF_963854185.1 Sardina pilchardus
ACACACACACACACACACACACACGCAAATACACACACATACAGACATGCACACACACACACACACACACACACCCCAGGGAGGTGTTGTGGAGAAGAGCTCTCTCTTCTCTGACCTCTCAGTGAGCGGTGAGTGTGTGGGGTGTGGATAGTGTGGCCTGGTTTCCTCTGCGGTAATTAAGACTGCGCTCACTAACACCGGCTCAGCGAGAGGGAAGGAAGACGATGGGGAGAAATATGGAGCGAGGGAGGGAGGGAGGGAAGGGTAGAGAGAGAGAGAGAGATAGAGATGGAGAGAAAGAAGAGATGCACAGATTGATCGGCGGGCGACGATTTTCGCGTGCTCGGCCATGACAGGCGACTGGCCGGTCAGTCTGAGAAATGCTGATTTCATGTCAAATGTGCTCGCACGCCGCACTCGTGGAACAGCATCCCTCAGAGTCCAGAAGCTCCCGAGCTCGGCCGCTCAGGGCCAGATGGACCAAGATAGCACTAGTACGTCTTTGTCTATACGCAGCAAGTGACCGCTGTGCTTAGCCATGTCACATGGATCTACTAAGATGTCACTTCACTACGCACACAGCGCTCATCAGCGCCTGCCTCTACACCTGCTAGACCTGCATGCCCACAGGTGAACAGCAAGCACAGGTAGAGTTGCGTTTGACGTACACGTACAGTAGTGGCCTCCAATGAAGAAAACTGATGCTCTGAATACAGATTCAGCTGTCTCTGAAAGTGTCTCTAATGGACACATTGGAATTTGGATTGCACCTGCTTTTAACAAGTGGAGGTTTTTTATGACATATATACAGTACAATACAGTATGCCGGAGGTCCCCTGCCCTGTGTTTGCATTAGCATAGGCATCAGTGCTTATGGAAATATGTTCTATGGCAGCAAGTTCAACTGTATCATGAGAACTGTCATATTTCTAGCTTTATATTGGATATGACTATGAGAGCAAAAAAATGGTTGTTCCATAACACATAACTCAATATTTAGTAGTGTGTGAACGTCGCACACTGTGAGGCATTATAACTTGTATCCTGCAGCTGAAGTTAGACTTGAGGAAGAATCTGTCTGTTTACCTGTTCCGTTTTTTTAAACAGCCATTCAATTATTGAAAGTTTGATTAAATATCTATGCTAAAATGTTCTATTAAATAAAAGATAGAAAATACATATTTGTGTGTGCTTGTAAAGTGGTTAGAAAAAAATTAAATCAGAATTGGCAAAATTTGGTATTGGCAGGTCAAACTCTAGGTAAAATCGGAAATCGAAATCAGTCCAGAAAATTGCAATCAGTGCATCTCTAAAAGAAAGTGAGGATAGAGAGAGAGAGAGAGAGAGGGAGAGAGAGGGAGAGAGAGAGAGAGAGAGAGAGAGAGAGAGCGAGAGAGAGAGAGAGAGAGATTGTGCCGTGTCTTCTTCGATCTGGTTCATCTGCATTCAAGGTGTGGTTGCCCCCAGAGACTGTATGTATGATGCATAGCCTGAGAGAGAGAGGTGTGTGTGTGTGTGTGTGTGTGTGTGTGTGAGAGAGAGTAATGATGACAAGTGAGTGTGTGTGACACGGTGAGGGATTGTGAATGTGTGGAACTCTACTCTTCACACTGTGACCATGACTGTATGTGTGTGTGTGTGTGTGTGTGTGTGTGTGTGTGTGTGTGTGTGCAGTGTACCCCTGTGTGCTCACTAGGGAACAGGACAGGAGCTCAGGCACACACAGGGGGATGGGAGCAGCCACACACACACACACACACACACACACACACAGTAGCAGGGCCACAAGGCAGCCATGCTGATGGAGGAAGGCAGCAAGGGTGGGGGGGATGGAGCCAACAGCTGCTCTCCCTGTGCGCGCACACACACACACACACACACACAAACACACACACACACACACACACACACACACACTCCTTTCCACACTCCTTCCTTCACTTACACAAACATGCACATGCACACACAAACACACACTTACAAAAATGCACAAGCACACACTCTCTCTCTCTCTCTCCCCCCTCGCCCTTTCTCTCACTCTCCCTCTTCCTCTCTCTCTCTTCCTCTCTCTCTCTCCCCCCTCTCTCTCTCCACTGCCAGGGTTATTCCTTGGGGCCAAACATGGAGAGCAGCAGTAGCAGTAGTATCCATGCAGCGCTAGCTCCAGTTAGCCCCTGTAAGCTCAAGTAGATGGAGCTCACCTACACACACACACACACACACACACACACACGCATTAATACACACACACACACCCCTCACTGCTGCCCTGCTAGTGGACCTAGGCTCATCTGACAGGCCCGTCTCATCATAGTAATGACCTGTCCATTCTCCACACTGACCTCTATACACACACACACACACACACACACACACACACACACACACACACAAACACACACACTCACATCCCAAACCAGTGGGCCGGAAACACACAGGGCGGCATAAAGGACATCAGAGAGACAATACCTCACACACACATTAGCTCACACATATCACCTCACACACACACACACATGACCAGACACACGCACACACACACACACATGACCAGAAACACACACACACGCACACACACACACACATGACCAGACACACACACACACACACACACATCACTTCACACACACACACACACACACACACACACACACACACACACACACACATCACTTCACACACACACACACACACACACACATGACCAGACACACACACACACACACACACACACGCATTAGCTCACACATATCACCTCACACACACACACACACACACACACACATGACCAGACACACACACACGCATTAGCTCACACATATCACCTCACACACAGTAATTCACACACATCACCTTACTGAGAACTAGTAATAGCCTTGCTGCAGTAGGACTATCATTCACTAGGACATCAGTGTGTGTGTGTGTGTGAGAGCGAGAGAGAGAAAGAGTGTGTGTGTGTGTATGTGCGTAAGTAGGTCTTTGTGTTTAATTGTATGTTTGCTCAGCTACCCTTAACCAGTTCAGCACTGTGTAAGATAGGATTCCTAGACTGCAGCGTGTTCTGTGGCGCGCCGCGGCGTGAATCTTGCCTCTCAGCGGCACACACACACACACACACACACACACACACACACACACACACACACACACACACACACACACACACACACACGCGTTTGCCACTCAGGGAGAAGCCAACGGCACCTGATCACCTCTAGCACCGCTGCTGTGATGAATAGCAATGTTGGACCATCGATTGATTTTCTCACACACACACACACACACACACACACACACACACACACACACACACACACACACACACACACACACGCGTTTGCCACTCAGGGAGAAGCCAACGGCACCTGATCACCTCTAGCACCGCTGCTGTGATGAATAGCAATGTTGGACCATCGATTGATTTTCTCTTGGCTGTGTTTGTCCCACGCTGGCACCTGTACCTATAGGGGGCTATAGGGGCTAGCTGTGTCCATGCACAGAGACACGTTTACATCAGCAGAGCTGGAGGAGGGGCTGCTGGTCACCGAGGGGGCAGTATGGGGGCAGGACCAGCCCCGAGGAGAGGAGAGGAGAGGAGAGGAGAGAGAAGAGAGGAGGAGGAGAGGAGAGCAGAGCAAAGCAAAGCAAAGCAGAACCAGAGAGAGAGAGAGAGAGAGTGGGTGTTCAATTAACCCTCAAATGGTTCCTGATCTCTCAACACACACACAATTTCACCCACAGTATCTCCTTTTCATGCGTATCCCCACACACACACACACACACTCAGCCACACCCACATCCAGAACCCCCCCCCCCTCCCACACACCCACCCACCACACACACACACACACACACACACACACACACACACACACACACTCCCACATACATGCACAGAGGCCACACTCAGAACATGGCAGTGGGCTCATTGATGAGGCGTCCATAACTGGGCCATTGTTGGCCATGTGAGAGCCCCACATCACTGCCACATGGCTGGGTCTGTTGGGGAAGAATGTCCCTTTCATGGCCGCAGCTCTCCGCCGTAAACGCCGTAAGCACCGTAAACACCGTTAACACGGTAAACGCCGTAAACACCGTAAACGCCGTAAACACCGTAAACGCCGTAAGCACCGTAAGCACCGTAAACACCGTAAACACCGTTAACACCGTAAACGCCGTAAACACCGTAAGCACCGTTAACACCGTAAACGCCGTAAACACCGTAAGCACCGTAAACACCGTAAACACCGTAAACACCGTAAACACCGTAAGCACCGCACCGCGTCTGGGACCACACCGTCCACTCCGCTTAGGGCCACAAAGGCCCCCGCCGCACCGGCACCGGCACCGGCAACACACTGTCCACCAAACAGCCGCTGCCCACTACACGCATGCTCAGAGATATACAAACACCTGATTACCTGTGTGTGTGTGTGTGTGTGTGTGTGTGTGTGTGTGTGCAGGAATGTCCCGTTTAGCCTTTAGCCATTTTGTCCACGATTAGTAAACTGCTGCCTACAGCATCGATCCGATGAAACCCCTATTCCCCACATAAGACCCATGTTACCCATAGCATATTCCCATAGCATAAGACCCATGTTACCCATAGCATATTCCCATAGCATAAGACCCATGTTACCCATAGCATATTCCCATAGCATAAGAAGGACCCATATTCCCCATAGCATAAGACCCATATTCCCCAAAGAATAAGACCTATATTCCCCATAGCATAAGACACATGTTACCCATAGCGTATTCCCATAGCATAAGGACCCATATTCCCCATAGCATAAGACCTACGTATATTCCCCATAGCATAAGACCCATGTTACCCATAGCATATTCCCATAGCATAAGAAGGACCCATATTCTTCATAGCATAGCATAAGACCCATATTCCCCATAGCATAAAACCCATATTCTCATAGCATAAGACCCATATTCCCATAGCATAAGACCTGTATTCCCATAGCATAAGACATATTCCCATAGCATAAAACCTATATTCCCATAGCATAGGACCCATATTCCCATAGCATAAGACCTCGGCATGAGGCCGCATCCGGCTCAGATCCACCCCAGAGTTCCCTGCTATATGCTGTTGGTGCAGAGTTTGTGAGCGCACTGCAGGGATGTCTGTCTTTGTGTGTGCGTGTGTGTGTGTGTGTGTGTGTGTGTCTATCCTGAGTGTGTGTCCATCCTGTGTGAGTGGATGTGAAGGAATGGTGCGGCATTGCTGTATGTGTGTGTGTGTGTGTGTGTGTTTCGCCGTTGTTTATTTGTGTACATGTGTGATTAGCTCGGTAAAGCCGTGCAGATTGGAAACTGTAAAGCCGCCTAATCCGCACAGGCATCAGACAGAGAGAGCCAAGGAGTCAGAGCGATGAGCGCTCCACTCAGAGAGAGAGAGAGGGAGAGAGAGAGAGGGAGAGGGAGAGAGAGAGAGACAGGCTAACCCATTAAGTCCAGCCCAATCCTTTTATCTCTTCAACAGCAATCCCCTCACTGTCTCTCACTCTCCCTCTCCCTCTCTCACCTCACCGTCCTGTGGGAGTTTACTAAGAGCCACTGGGATGTGAACAGCACGCACATATTTATTTTTTCCTTTCTTTCTTTCTCTCTTTCTTTTCCTTTTCTGTCTTTCTTTACACGCGCCTTTTCCATTAGTCTGCTCTGCCACGAGCGCGGCCTCGGTGGGACTGGAAGGGCCGGTTTATTTTTTTTTGCTGAGCTAGTCGAAAACCGCCACTACTCGTGCACGCACAGTGGGCACGCGAGTCAAGCGTGGTGCCGTGGCTATCAGCGCTGGGTTCTGACGCATAGTCAACGCGGCATATGGTATAGTCGTCAACACGGGGCTATAGCCGCAGACTCGTGTGTAGAACTGCTGTTTGACAGCAGCCGCGCATGGTTTCCACATCTATAGGTTCGGTACCCGTGCAGTTGAAGCGTGTTTTCTTCCGCACACCCCCTGTCATGTCAGATGCCAAGGGAGGTGTCTGCTGTGGAAATGCTAAATGTATTTTGCTGCAACATCATTCCAATGTTGTCAGTCCGTGCAGCGACTGATCCTTGCGAGGATTCGCTCCCGGTGAAAATATGTTCGAAAAGCTGCAAATGGACTCTACGGCAGAGACGGGGTCGGTGTGTCTCTCCTCTCTGTCGTTCGTTACTCCGCCTCTTTGCACCGGTGAGGAGGACCGGTTTGACCTTGGGATGAGGGGCAGGAACGGAGGCAGGAATACACGGAGCGCACCATGTTGCCAAGGCTCAATCTGCTGAACGCGCAGAAAGGAAACTCGCGCACATCCTCATACCCATTTCACGTATCCAGGTAGCTTCAGGTGGCTTTGCGTCGATTTATGATTGTTGCGACAATGGCCGAAATAGCCCCCAGATACTGCCATTTTAGAGAGGCCATTTATCCTACAACAACCAATCAACCTTACACGGATGCTCGAAAATCTGAGGTAGAAGGCAATGCTATGTGGAGAGGGGGATGGATGCACTAAAAACGGCGATGGGAGACTTCCTCTCCCAAGGATCGATTTGAGAAAGGACAAGTGAAAACCGACACGGCATTTCCCCTCCCCATCAGCGGAGATGCTGCAGCAGCGGGAACACACCACCGCACATCATACATTTCAAATGAATCTGGAGCAGCTACGTCATGGCCGTATGGAATGACTGACAGCGTACAAAAACGGACAGAGAAAGTCCACGGTGTGTGTGTTAGGTTAATATCCTACGCCAATAATAAGAGGCAATGCCGCGCGGCCATGTCCCCATTCACTGTACGGTTAAGCTCGAGGTGTCACCCTCCAAGCATTTGTGAGCGACAACCTAATCTACCGACACGCAGAGGACAGCGTATAACGGTATCTTCGAACAGAAGGAAACGTCGATCTCTTGATCCTCGCGAAGACGAATGAACGCGTCGAATCTTTTACCAAATCTCATCTACCCGTTTAATTAAAACGACTGCATTGAGCATCGATAAATATGGCCTTTGATCATCAACGAGGTGCTAATGCATGGCATGGGGCCCTCGAGCCTCGTGCAGCAACGACTATTAAGATGGAACTGGGGGAACGCGACCTCATGTTGTTACAATGTTACAGCTATGTTGTTAAAACATATCCATTATTGCCAGTCTTTCGCAGACTACCGGTGAAAAGCATATCTTACCGCAACCTCATATTTCAGACTCGTTGAAATACATTAAATCTCCCGTTCCAATCTATTTATTTTGACTGCCCATGGTAGCTTCCACTCTGTAGATCAAAGCAGGCTAAATATGGCCTGTTATTACTGTGTTGGATTATTTCACTAATCGGTTTACCGTTAGTCTGTTCCGTCCACCAGTTAGATGGCTAATAACACACAAATCGATCTAGAAAGATTTTAGTGATTGGATTCGCAAGCTGTGTAGCCTACAAACTCAGGTATTCCCCCAATAAATAAATTGCCAAATATAACGGTATCTCACGGCGTATGTGATGCCATCGCCACAATTTCTTGACAGTTAACGCTGCCATACAAACACAATCATACTATTACATATAGTGGACCAATGTAGTCTTGCTGCTATAATCTTGCTAGCTTCCCCCTTCAATTGCCACAAGAACGCATATCATACAACGTCGTGCATATTTTCTAGGCTATTGATGGGCAGAGACGTAGTGCGCTATTGCCGCATGTTATTGAAACAGAAATGTGTTTGCCACAAAACTGTAATTAACCGAGTTCATTAATGAAAAATACAGAGGCAAATAATAGGCTACATTTCAATGCATTCCTAAGACATTGGTCTATGGAGCAGTCAACCGTTAGGCTGCTAATTTAACATTTGAGTCTTTAGGTGCCGTACATTTCTTCGAACCGGCTTCTTACCCCAACTGGTGGCGGTTCGTCCAATGAACTCTCCTGTGCGTGGATTGTAGATAGCGTCTTTCCAACTGGACTTGATTTCTGCGGGCTTGTCTTCCTTGGTCGACATGGCTGTGATTTAGAATTGATCAATGGGGAGACCGTGGAAAATGCGTAAAAGCAGGGAAATAAACTAAGATAAAACAGTAGTTTGTGAGATATGTCAAAAAAGAGTCCTGCTCGATTCCGGTCCAGCTGGGCTCGGTTCCCTAGTGCACCTTCTCGCACGGCTACACGACTGCAGCGACCGAGCTCTTACAGAAATCTCGTTTCAAACACTATGGCGCAAGCGCAGTACACCATCTCTGAAATTCCGAGACAAGCATTCATTGCCAATATGAACGCCTCAGAGGGAGGGCTATGGCAGTTGACACTAGAGCAATCAGATTTATCAATATTTGCCCTTTAATAACAAAAACATTCCATTACAATCCCTCCCGGCGCATACGCAAAGAAATTAAAATGTAATCTTTGGCTGTAAGCTTTTCTGACAGACTAATACATTTATTTCCAGCTGCAATTCACATAATGGCACACATTTATTTTTAGCACTTTCCCCCCATTTTTCTTATCGGAGTTTTAATTGACAGGCTTCTCCCTTTCCGTTTTTTTCCATGAGCTAGTTCGAACTCCTGACATTTCCAAACCCATGTTCCAGAAGCGCGCCGTGGGTCAGCGGCAGGAATACGCCCAGCTGTGCCAAATCTAACAGGTGTTAGATACGGCCTTCATTAACGGGATCGGGTCAGCTAAAAGCCAAACCCCGACTCCAGCTCTCCATCTGTCTCGCTTAGCCCGGGACAGTGAGAGAACACAGTTGTGACCGCTTTAGGGAACATTTAGGGGGGGGGGGGGGGATCTGTTAACTTTCGACGCCTCGCGTGAGGCCGAGTTTCTCGTTGGTTCGTTGAGTCGCGTGTGAAGTGCGAGCGTGACAACCGGCCTCCTGGGCGCGCGCGGAGCTGAAGGGAGCATTCCACTCTGTTGCGCTCGGGATCCGCGAGAGAAGCTCGTATCAAGAAAAGCCTGTGATTTGTTCTGGCTAATCGCTCTGCATTATTTATGCGAGCCCTTGTGTTTGCCTTCTGTTTCGTGTCTTTTTTTCCCTATCTGGATTGACTCAATATAAAAGACAACCGTGAAACAAAACAAATGACTATCCTTCAAATGACTCACGTTTAAAAGGTACAAATATTCAACAAAATAAGTTCCACAATAACATAGTGGATATCTGAAGATTAGCAACGTTTGCTCTCATGTACAGTTCTTGGTTATTTAACTCGAGATGAGGAACTTCTTGATGACAGCAGACAATGAAATAGTACGCACACATTTCTTGTGACCTCAAAACACAATAAAGTAAAAGTATCATAATAAATAATCACACCAGACCGCTGTAACCAAAATTATATGTTTATATATGTATAGGTATATACATACACAGTTACATTTCCAAATGGAGAGCAGAACCTTAACGCGAGAATACAAACGGGAGGAAAATGCCTGTCATCAGGCATCTCATTAGTCATCTGTCCTTTTAAAAAACATAACCAACCAGTGTGTCTCAGAACGCAAGGCAGTGTGTCCGGGAAGAGTTACTATTCATACATCGGCTTTGGGATAACAACCAAAAATAAGGAATGAGAGATGCTATACTACTTCTCACGCACAAGACTACATCTCCCATAACGCACCTCTCCAAAACGCTGCAGGAGGTCTCTGCGCAGATGCGGCGAAAGATGAGCATGAATCCTAATCGACCGGCTATACAATCAAATAACAATAACAATAGAAGATCGACAAATATTAGTCACGCTTAAAAAAAAGATAGCATGTTTGATACTTTTTTTTTTTGAAGGGAAAAAGAAATATACAAAAATAGTCTACGAAACGTATGCAATTTGCAGACTGAAATAAGTCAAAAAGTTCCCTTAAATGAGCGAACGAAGGATGGATACTGGGACCTTGCTTGGGTCGCAAGCCTGGCCTGAAGAAGTGGAGAGAAGGCAAACTGAAATGTCACAGTTAAATTACTGATCTATGTGTGGAAGTGAGTGTGGAAATAAAT
>NC_085006.1:31051379-31061379 GCF_963854185.1 Sardina pilchardus
ACGAGCGAGCGTGCCAGACTGAGGCCCTCGGCGGCGCAGGAGCCGTGTGTGTGTGTGTGTGTGTGTGTGTGTGTGTGTGTGTGTGTGTGTGTGTACCTGTGACGTAGCACTGGAGAGACTTGGGGACGAGCGAGCGTGCCAGACTGAGGCCCTCGGCGGCGCAGGAGCCGTGTGTGTGTGTGTGTGTGTGTGTGTGTGTGTGTGTGTGTGTGTGTGTGTGTGTGTGTGTACCTGTGACGTAGCACTGGAGAGACTTGGGGACGAGCGAGCGTGCCAGACTGAGGCCCTCGGCGGCGCAGGAGCCGTTCTCCAGCCCCAGAGACATGCCCATGCGCTTCAGCACCTCGATATCGTCGTGGATCTCAAACGTGTTGTCGAAGTTGAAGAGGTACTCGCACCTGCGCACACACACACACACACACACACACACACACACACACACACACACAATTAGCATCGGAAGAGTAGTAGAGCAGTGGTAATGGAAGCTAGGCAGTAGTGTGTGAGAGAGACTCTGACCATGACGAGATTGACCATTAGAGCTGAAAATGAATCGATTTTTAATTCCAATCCAATTAGAAACTTTCCCCGCATCGTTCAGCCCTAATGATCCAATTAGACACAGACACAGTCCCAGATACAGTTACCGACGGAGACACTGGAACTGGACTGGATCACCACAGCAGTGGCATGCTGATACTATCACGCTTCTACCCCAATCAGAGAGCATTTCACGTTTCTGGAGGAGGAGCATACGGCTTCTACCCCAATCAGAGAGCATTTGACGTTTCTGGAGGAGGAGCATACGGCTTCTACACCAATCACAGAGCATTTGACGTTTCTGGAGGAGGAGCATATATCTTATACACCAATCAGAGAGTATTTCACATTTCTGGAGGAGGAGCATACAGCTTCTGATGATGAAGGGCAGTGTGTGCGTGTGTGCGTGTGTGCGTGTGTGTGGCGTACTTGTCGCTGGGGATGGAGCAGTCGATGAAGGTGTGTATGTCGGTGTTGAGGAGAGTGTGTGTGTGTGTGTGTGTGTGTGTGTGTGGCGTACTTGTCGCTGGAGATGGAGCAGTCGATGACTGTGCGCACGTCGGTGTTGAGGAGTGTGTGTGTATGTGTGTGTGTGTGTGAGTGTGTGTGTGTGTGTGTGGCGTACTTGTCGCTGGAGATGGAGCAGTCGATGACGGTGCGCACGTCTGTGTTGAGGAGTGTGTGTGTGTGTGTGTGTGTGGCGTACTTGTCGCTGGGGATGGAGCAGTCGATGAAGGTGTGTATGTCGGTGTTGAGGAGAGTGTGTGTGTGTGTGTGTGTGTGGCGTACTTGTCGCTGGAGATGGAGCAGTCGATGACTGTGCGCACGTCGGTGTTGAGGAGTGTGTGTGTATGTGTGTGTGTGTGTGAGTGTGTGTGTGTGTGTGTGGCGTACTTGTCGCTGGAGATGGAGCAGTCGATGACGGTGCGCACGTCTGTGTTGAGGAGTGTGTGTGTGTGTGTGTGTGTGTGTGTGTGTGTGTGGCGTACTTGTCGCTGGAGATGGAGCAGTCGATGACTGTGCGCACGTCTGTGTTGAGGATGATGAAGGGCAGCTGGATGACGGCGCCGGGGGGAGGGGCACTCTGAGACTCCGCCTCCGCCGCCTGGTTCCTCTGCACCAAGTTCTTAAATGCGATCTGCTGCTCACACACACACACACACACACACACACACACACAGAGTAATTAGGGTTAGCGCCATTTGTACACACAGAAACTTATTAGGTTCTCAATAGTGATCTTCAGCATTAGCAGAAGCTCCCTCACTTATCTTCACACACACTAGGGTTGTGCCGATGGACGATATCATCGTCCATCGTGATGGTTGACAGACATCACGATGGAAAGCAACCATCGTGATGCCACGCCCCCACTTATTTCTACTGCAGACTAAGCTAAAATATTAAAAAATAAAAACTTTTCCTTGGAAATGAAATTGAGCCTAGAACTGATGCACATGTAGGGTGCTTAAGAGGCTGTCAGTCAAACAGTGCAAAATTAAAAAACATATTAGTCTGAGACCGTCTTGTTCAAATAAGTCCTCCTTGCAACGTGAATGTGTTATTGTCTTTTTTAGGCTACATGTCTCGCAGTGTAGCCTACATTGAACGCAAAACATGTAGCCTAATAATGTTTAAGAATGAAATAGTGCAAATGAATTATTATTGTTACGACTAGGACATTCTAGCTCTAATTTCTTGCGAGGCTACAACACTGAAGCGCCGAATGAGTCATTCTCCACCGTGTTAAAATAAACCATTTATTTCGTTATCGTTATCAGAAGCTATAGCCTACGTCTTTCACTGTAATGCTTGTATTTCACGCATTTGCCTTTATAAGCCCCAGCAGCGGAGTGGCAATCGGGATTCGTTAGGCTATTTGTAAAAATTGTTTAGCCTACACTGTTATTTAATTCGACTTGACTGCGCGATCGCAGCCTACTTTCACTTTCTGCTGCCCTCATAGTCGGCAAGCCGGTAGCCTAATAACGTGGGATGCGTAACATATGAGTTAGGTAGGCCTACAGACTGGGCTATTCAAGATTTTAGATGAGTGACCGCGAGGTTTTTTGCGAGGCCCAGCGAATGCTGGCAATGTGTAATATACCGCTGGTTGGTGTAAGCAGGTGTTTAGATTGGCTGTCTGTCGGTCTCTTACTAGGATTTTCTTGGAGCAGATCTTCCACACAGTAGCCCAGTCAGTATGTCTCTTAGCTGTCCACTTTCACCAGGCCATATAGCCTATATAATATTTAATATAGGCCATATATAGCCTATATATATAGCCCCGACGACGATATCATGTCCATCGCGATGTTTTACTGTACACATCGTCATATGCCAATTAAGGGGACATCGCCCAACCCTAACACACACACACCACAAGCAACAACATCAAGGTTGTTGAGATGTTTCCCAGAGGCTTCTGTGGGTTCTTAACACAGGTTTACACACTGAATGGCCTCTCAACACACACACACACACACACACACACACACACACACACACACACACACACGTTAAGTCACTGACTTTACATCCACGCACATCTGAACGGAACAACCAGCCACTCTGTTGTGTGGCTGTGGGTTTGGATTGGCACACACAAACATACACTCTGTCTATTTGATATGTAATCTGTGTGAGTGGGGCGTGGGTGGTGTGTGTGTGTGTGTGTGTGTGTGTGTGTGTGTGTGTGTGTGTGTGTGTGTGTGTGTGTGTGTGTGTGTGTGTGTGAGAGGCCATTCATCCTGCTGGAGAGTGAAACAAACCGCAGCGTTCCTTAGAGTGCAGGGCTGGCATGGGCACCAGACCCTCTCTCTCCATCACTTCTCTCTATTCCCCCTCTCTCTCCATCACTTCTCTCTATTCCCCCTCTCTCTCCATCACTTCTCTCTATCCCTCTCTCTCCATCACTTCTCTCTATTCCCCCTCTCTCTCCATCACTTCTCTCTATTCCCCCTCTCTCTCCATCACTTCTCTCTATCCCCCCTCTCTCTCCATCACTTCTCTCTCTATCCCCCCTCTCTCTCCATCACTTCTCTCTCTATCCCCCCTCTCTCTCCCTCCATCACTTTTCTTAGTCTATTCCTCATCACTTCTTCCTCTCCCTCATTTCTCTCCTCTCTCTCTCCACTCGCTCTCCATCTCTCCACTTCTCCCTCTCTCCACTCCTCCCTCTCCCTCTCTCCACTCCTCACTCTCTCCACTCCTCCCTCTCCCTCTCCCTCTCTCCACTCCTCCCTCTCTCTCTCTCCACTCCTCCCTCTCTCTGGTAGCCTGTGTTGTGTTGACTGGACTGGACTGCACCTCTGTATCTGCGGTCAGTGTGTAGTCTGGTGAGACGGGCGTGTTAGCACGGACGCTAACCCCATGGGATTATCCATTGGGACTGAGCTGCCAGCTGTAGCGCTAACAGCAGCCTTAGCGCTTAGCTAATTGCATTAGCTCAGATCTCAATTACAGATCGATTAACTGTGCCACTCTAGTTGGAGTGGGTTAGAGTAGCGTTAGAGTAGTGTTAGAGTAGAGTTAGAGTAGCGTTAGAGCTGGGAGTTAGAGTAGCGTTAGAGTTCTCTTTTCTTTGTCTATCCCTCTCTCCCACATCATTAAGTCCTCTCCCTCTCCCGACTGTAAACTGTGGACTTTTCCCACTATTACCATCGCCTGCTGTGGTTCCCTGCCCGGATCCCTGGCCCACGCATCCTAACGACTCATTACCCTCCGAAATTACTAATGGATTACTAACGGACTGTTTATTCCCTATACTGGACTGTTTGAACCTTCTGATACTACAAATGACTATACTCTACTGTAACTAACCCTAGGCAGATGGGTTGGGCCCTTGAGTCGTGGATCTGTCTGAGGTTTCTTCCTATATGTATCTCCAATTCTAGGGAGTTTTTCCTTGCCCCTGTTACTCATGGGCTCTCTTTAGATCACTCTGTAAAGTGCCATGAGACATGTGTAATGTTTTGGCGCTCTATAAGTAAAATTAAATTGAAATTGAAATTATTGCTATGAGTACCCTCGGCCTCCCTCTTTAACACTGGAGTGGCCAGGCTGTGCTGTGGTCACGGTCACCTGTGTGCTGCTGGGTACAGATACACATCAGTGTGTGTGTGTGTGTGTGTGTGTGTGTTTAGGCATGATCCTCAGGACAACACACTCCTTCTGTCAAGTCATTCTTCCTGGTTGTGAGTGAGTGGGTTTAACCGATGCCTGATGATAGCACTACAAACATTTATGTGTGCACACACACACACACTCACTCAGGCTGTGGTTGTGACTGAGTACAGGTTAGACTGGGGTGAGATGGGGATAGGAGGAGAGGGGAGGAGGAGGGGAGGAGGAGAGGAGAAGAGAAGAGAGGAGTGGAGGAGGAGAGGAGAGGAGAGGAGAGGAGAGGAGAAGAGAAAAGAGGAGAGGAGTGGAGTGGAGAAGAGATGAGAGGAGAGGAAAGGAGAGGAGAGGAGAGGAGAGGAGAAGAGAAGAGAAGAGAGGAGAGGAGTGGAGAGGAGAGGAGGGGAGAAGAGAAGAGATGAGAAGAGAGGAGAGGAGAGGAGAGGAGAGAGGAGAGGAGGGGAGAGAGGAAGAGAGGAGAGGAGAAGAGGAGACAAGAGGAGGAGAGAAGAGAGGAGGAGAGAGGAAAAGAAGAATGGAAGAGAGGAAAAGAGGGTAAGAGAGGAGAGGAGAGGAGAGGAAGAGAGGAGAAGATGATAGAAGTAGAGATGAAGGGAGGGGAGAATGACAGGGCTAGCCAATTGTAACAATATTGATCGACTGTCTGATATCCGATCACTCCTACAGGGGACTGTACACACACACACACACACACACACACACACACACACACACACTCACACACTCACACACTCACACACTCACACACTCACACACTCACACACTCACACACTCACACACTCACACACACACACACACACACACACACACACACACACACACACACACACACAGTTTCTGTGCGTCACACACACGCCTCCTCTACATTCCAGTTCATTCCATCACATCAGCTCTCCCACTACAGTTGGGCTCAGTGACAAGAGAGAGAGAGAGAGAGAGAGAGAGAGAGAGAGAGAGAGAGAGAGAGAAAATATTCTCATCAGTGATTGAACCAATTGCCCTTTATGGCAGTGAAGTGTGGGGCCCACTTACAAATCAGGAATTGGATAAATGGGAAAAACACCCAATTGAGACCCTGCACGTTGAATTCTGCAAAACCATCCTAAAAGTCCATCGACATTCTACAAACAACGCATGCAGGGCAGAATTAGGCCAATATCCTCTTATAATTAAAATTCAAAAAAGGGCAATAAAATTCTGGAAGCACCTCAAATTAAGTGACCCACACTCTTTCCATTACAAAGCCCTGCAATACCAAGAGTTGAGCAAAGACAAGACCTCTCCTACCAACCTGGTCCACAGCCAACCCTTTCTACTAACACATACCAACACCCCAGGCGTTGACCAGGTCCAAATTACCCAACACACAACAGCAAAGCAAATTTCCTCATACTTAAAAGATAATTATGATCAACATTGGCAATCAAAAACTAAATCACAAAGCAAAATGCAATGCTATTTGGCCCTAAAAAGAGAATATACACTTGCAAATTACTTGACTGAAATTAAAGAAACCAATTTGAGAAACATATTGACGAAATACAGACTCAGCGAACACCGCTTAGCTATAGAAACGGGAAGACACAAGAAAACTTGGCTGCCCAAAGAGGAACGCTTTTGTAAACAATGCAATGACAATGTTGTTGAAACTGAACTCCATTTCTTAGCCGAATGCAAAACATTTCAAGCTATTCGTGAATTCTACTTCCCAAAATTTCAAGAAAAATACCCTGATTTTCTAAATTTACCAATCCAAAGCAAATTACCCTTTATTTTGGGTGAAGACAAATCCACCTGCATTATAGCTGCCCAGTACATCCTTGCCTGTCATCAACTGAGGGACAGTGAGTGACCCACACTGAATAACTTGTGTTGTACATATTCTCACACAGAAACACACACTCACGCACACATACACGCACGCACACACGCACACGCACACGCACACACACAGATATATCTCTCCCCATACATACACGCACCTTCACTACCCCCCCCGACACACACACACACACACACACACCCACTCTGGTATATCTCTCCCCATACATACACACACCTTCACTATCCTCTGTTTAAAAATGGCATTAGTATTCCTCAATAGTTCATATTATAGGTTATATATGAATGTCTGTTTAGGAACATGTTTTATCTCTACATTCTGATTATTGTCTGTTGCTATGTCCATGTCTTAAACCTGTATGTCCAATGTATGTGATAATTGCTTTGGCAATACAAGTGTCTAAATATTTGTCATGCCAATAAAGCACTTTTGAATTGAATTGAATTGAGAGAGAGAGAGCGTGCACACAAGAGAGAGACAGAGAGACAGAGAGACAGAGAGAGAGAGAGAGAGAGAGAGAGAGAGAGAGAGAGCGTGCACACAAGAGAGAGACAGAGAGACAGAGAGACAGAGAGACAGAGAGAGAGAGAGAGAGAGAGAGAGAGAGAGCGTGCACACAAGAGAGAGACAGAGAGACAGAGAGAGAAGGAGAGAAGGAGAGAAGGGGGGGGGGGGGGGGCTAATGGGTTTCAAATGCAGCTTTTTAAAAGCCAAAACACCAATAAAGAGAAATGAGTCTAAATTCAGCAGCTGACTACAAGCAATAGTGTCATTAATGGTGACGGACTACCTCATTATGGCCTACTCCACACCACGTTAAGATAGAGGGAGCGCAGGTGGAGAGGGAGAGAGAGAGAGAGAGACTGAAGAGAGAACAGAGAGGAAGAGAGGAGGAGAGAATGAGAGAAGAGAAAGAGAAGGAGAGAGAGGAGAAAGGGATAGAGAGAGAGAGAGGAGAGTGGGAGAGAGACAAAAGAGGGGAGGAGACAAGTGAAATGTGTCTCTGTTTGTTCTGTAATCACATGCTAATCTGTAACATGGCCACTGGCAGCAGAGCTGGCACACACACACACACACACACACACACACACACAACCCCATCCCTCAAAATACCCACTATGACGCAGGACCACAATGAGACACACACACCACACACAAACACATCTTAATGTACTAGTGTAGTGTAGCTTGTGTACTGACACCTTTTCTGTACACCACACACACACACATCTCATAGTCAAAGAGAACTGGACGTTCTGTCCATGTTGCGCACACACACAGACAGACACACACACACACACACACACACACACACACACACACACACACACACACACACACACACACACACACACACACACACACACACACACACACACACACACACACACACACACACACACACACACACACACACACACACACACACACACACACACACACACAAGTACCTGTAGTATGAGCTCGTCCAGCTGGGCTCTTTTCTGTCTGATCCTCTCCAGGCGTTTCTGTTTCTCAAGCTGGAGAAGGAGGACATGCGTGTGTGTCAGTTACTACACCAAACAAACAAACACACACACACACACACACAGGAAATATGCGTCCCCATCCCAACACTCATCAGAGTCAAGTCACATATAATCTGTGTGTGTGTGTGTGTATTGGTGTTGCTGGATTCTAGTGTATGACTCCTGCTGATTAGGTAACGGAAGTGCAATTGTAACTACACCAATACCAGCACACACACACACACACACACACACACACACACACACACACACACACACACACACACACACACACACACACACACACACACACACACACACACACACACACACACACACACACACACACACACACACACACACGAAATAGGTTGCGGGACATACACACTACAGCTCCGAAAACCGTTTGGATTTGCTTTGTATGCATGGTGCACAACTGCAGTAGGAGCACGCATGTACATCTGTGTGTGTGTGTGTGTGTGTGTGTGTGTAGACACACTGTTTAGCACAAGAATGGGCTGTCTCACATCTGTCACAGCCCTGACACACACACCAAATTACATGGGTGTGTGCACACACAGTCACACACACACACACACAGGTTGAAGGACTCCCCCCACCCCCCGTGTCATCTGTGAGTCGCCCTCTTTGTTTTCTCCTGTCAGGCCGAAGACGTGACACTAACAGATGCTGTCACACTGCTCCTCAACAACACACACACACACACGGCTCCTCAACCACACACACACACACACACACAGCTCCTCAACCACACACACACACAGACACACACACACACACACACACACACACAGCTCCTCAAAAAACACACACACACACACACACACACACACACACACACTGCTCCTCAACAACTTGTGTTGTGTGTGTGTGTGTGTGTGTGTGTGTGTGTGTGTGTGTGTGTGTGTGTGTACCTCCAGGTTGCTGCACTCCTGGGCTGAGTTGGTGGGCAGGCCTATCCAGCGGATCTCCTTCTTCTCTTTGGAGATGATGTTCATCGCCATGAGCACGTTCAGCGCGTCATACACACGCCGCCGAATGTTCTTCTGGTCATACACCTGCTGTGGAGACAACAAACACACACACACACACACACATACAGTATATACATGAGTACATTGCCACACCAGTTTGAATGCAAAGACATGTGCTTGTGTGTGTGCTTGTGTGTGTGTGTGTGTGGGATCATATGTGATCATGCATGAGAAACATATATGCATTTGTGTGTAAATAAGGGAGGGAGAGAGTTGGGGAGCATTTGTATGTACAGTACATATGTGTTGCCAGTCTGGATGCAAAACTATTAGCACCATCCAATGGTGCAACCCAATCCTATTCTCACACACACACACACACACACACACACACACACACACACTCTCTCAACACCACTGACTTGCATCCTGCATTACTGATGTTCCATCCATCCCTCTTTCATCCTCTTCCTCGAAACCATCACACACACGCACACACGCACACACACGCACGCACACACACGCACACACGCGCACACGTACACACACACACACACACATGCGGTGTGTGCAGTAAGGCCGAGAGGCTACCTGTGTGCGGGGCTAAAGCCGTTTTAATGACGCTCTTTAACATTCCAGAGGAAGTTGAGAGATTAGCGTGCCGGCCAGACGTGGCTGGGTGCCCTGTCACTACTAATAGCGGAAACTATTCACCGGGCCATGACCACCGCACTGCACCGGACCGGACCGGGCCAGAACAACACACTCCACACACTCCAGAACCTCCCTCAACATCACCAGGACCGGGCCAGAACAACACACTCCGGAACCTCCCTCAACATCACCGGGCCTTGACCACAGCCAGGGAGCACCGGACCCGACCGGACCGGACCAGAACAACACACTCCAACTCTCCCTCAACATCCACTGACCAGAACACAAAACAATACACACCCTCAGCATCTACTGAC
>NC_085006.1:31085580-31150580 GCF_963854185.1 Sardina pilchardus
ACACACACGCACAACCCCAACAGTCACTATAACTCATTCATTGTCTACGGCTGGGGGCAACTGCGTAATCTGAGCCCCTCAATGGCATCAGGTCAGTCTGGACTGAACCCCCCCCCCCCACACACACACACACACACTCACTCTCTCACACACACATTGGGGTACTGAGGGTAAGGGCAGGCTAGCTCAAGGCCAGAGATCCAGTATCTCATCACATCACACGAGTGAGTCAGGGTTGGGGTGCGTCATTCACTCTTATTCCACTGCTCGGTTGAGTTCCCCATTGTTCTGCGTTCTATAAGGGTGTGCATTAACTTTGAATAACCGCACGGCTATGAAGTAGTTCCATTGTTTTTGACCGTATTACACTTGAATATTAATTCGCCAAACTTGTTGTGAAGTTTAAATGCACTGTCACGTTACATACAAGCTGTAAAATACAGACGTTCAGATCATAGTAACGTTTAGCATATGACAGAGGTGTCATTTAGCTAGTTAGGTGGCAGTAGGCTAAGAAAAATAGCAATCTTTCAAAGTTAACGTTGATCAGAATCTTGGGATATGCCAGCTTGACAACGGGAGATTAGAACTAACGACTGGCTTTTGGCCATAGCAACCATCCATTTAGAACTAGTAACCGCAGTTTGAGAAATTAGTTGAAATGTGTCTGGGAAAAGTAGTTCTACAAACAAAACAGTTCTAGCGATTAAAACATTTAAATTAGCACCGGAAACGAACACAACGCAGTGGCAACAGTGGAATAAGCGGGATAATGGACTTCACGCCGTGCGGTTATTCAAAGTTAATGCACTTTTCTAGACGGAACGTCCCTCCGCTTCGCGTCGGGCCGTATCACCGTCTAGAACGTGCATTAACTTTGAATAACCGCACGGCGTGTCGTCCATTATCCCGTACTTATCTCACACACACACACACACACACACACACAAACACACACACACACACACACACACACACACACACACACACACACGGGGAGAAAAGCTGCTCTCGCTAGTGAGGCATCAGATGATTGATTAGTCGAGTCTTTCTCCAGCCTCCTCCATGAGGAGATGCTCTTCTCGTCGCTCCGCACCACGTAGCCGCATGCCTGATTCTCCACACTTTATTAAATCCTGACATCAGACGATAGATTAGTCGTGTCTATGCAGTGCTGCCGTACAAACTCGGCTCGTAAGAGTCCCTGATTGGGAAGAGGGAAGAATAGCTGCAGAGGCACACCCAATCTCTTTTAATCAACCACGCAGACAATTGATTGATTAGTTATGTCTGGATCAGCATCGCCCACTGAGAGCTGGGGAGGCAGCTACCGTTCCTTTACTCAGTGCTAAATGGGATTTCACACAACAAATAACTTCAGGTTTCAGACGATCGATTAGTTGTGTCTGCCGTGCTCCTCATTGGCTGGATGACCGCGGGGCTGCAAGTGCTGTGGTGATTGGCTGCTACCACTGACCATTACTTACAGTAAAGTAGTCTAGCTGCATCGTCTATAAGCGGCAGGACAGGCCTTTCCTCTTGACCAATCAAGAGAGGGCGACGCCTTAAACGCAGAGAGAAGACGCAGCGCGGGAGGTCAGTTGTGCTGCCACCCTAAGCAGTGGCCATACTGGCCTCCCAGCGCGTGGTTTAGACACATCATCATTAACTAATGAATGTCTTACCGTGTTTTCAGTCTTTCAACCTGCCTCTGTCTGCATGCATTGAATTTTCTTTCAACAAGCGCTCTGGGTTAGCTGCCGATGCTCAGACATAGCTGTGGCAGTGAGGGGGAAGCTCCCTGCTTTACAGCAGAGAGGGTTAAAGCGGAGCGAGAGGCGCAAACGTTCGATCATTTCCGCGTTCTGTCTTCGCAAAGGGGAGGGGGGCTAAATCTGTTAACATTCGAACTGAACTGCTTGCCAATCTGACAGAGATCGATATCCCCCACTATGACGTCTTTGCGACACGCCTCTTTAAGCAGACAGGAACTGTTCAAATTTTTCTTCCATTATGTTGCTCTATCTTGTCAATAATTAAGGATCTTTGTTTACAGTAACAGTGTTGGGAAGGGAGAGAGCAGTGACCGCACCCGGTCTCAAAGTCGGGTCTCAAAGGTACTAGCCCTGCAGCTTGACCGCGATGCTAAAGAGCCAGGCTCATGGGTATGGCAGTCATAGCGCGTACTCCCATCCCAGGATGCCCAATGTCCCAGGATGCCCAATGTCCCAGGATGCCCAATGTCCCAGGATGCCCAATGTCCCAGGATGCCACATGTGCTTCACCCATCTCTGGGGTCTCTCATACCAGGGTCAACATATCTTGGGGGTCCCTCACACATTGGGCAAGCGTCCGATGACCTCACGGCAAGCCACTGGTGTCCCATTTCAGACACCATTTTGTATAGGAGGAAGACAGCAGTGAGCCCACCCGGTCTTGAACCCGGCTCTCTGGGGGACCTGAGAGTTTGACAGCAACCCCAAAGATTCAGGCTTGTGGGTATGGCAGTCAGAGCGCACACTCAACTGTAGTGACGGCACCCCATCGCAACAGGAAGTGCCCTTTAGTGGCAACAGCAGCAGGAAGTGACTCACAGGAATTGGGACATATAGAGGATGTGTTGTCCAAGACCACACATCCAACCTCAACATCACCTGACTGTGTGAGTCCCAGATATGGACCACACATCCAACCTCAACATCACCTGACTGTGTGAGTCCCAGATATGGACCACACATCCAACCTCAACATCATCTGACTGTGGGAAGGCCCGGCCCAGCCCAGATGCCTCGACAGGAAACAACCAAGAGAGAAGTTAAAGTTGCCATTTAGCAGACACTTTTACCGAAAGCGACACAGGCTCACTGTGGTGAGTTAAGGCTGACAGACTGAGACGATGATGTTCCCACTGCTCCCTCACACCTGTCTCTCTATGGGCTTTAGTGATGGCAGCTGTTCAACCATGTTTTCAGGAAACAGCCAAGACTAGGGATGAACCCAGCATCCATCGGAGCAGCAGGTACGCTGGGCGCTGGAGGGAGCAGACGAGACCCTGATCTGGCCCTGATGTGGCCCTGATCTGGCTCAGATGCGGCTGGGTTTACCCCCCCTCCCACCCCTTCTGTAGCTCGCTCCTAGGGTATGCTGGAGAGCTTTTGATGTTTATCCAGGAAATTGCGCACTTGGTGAAGCTTGGTTCAACAACACACACACACACAACACACACACACACACACACACACACACACACACACACACACACACACACACACACACACACACACACACACACACACACACACACACACACACACACACACACACACACACACACACACACACACACACACACACACACACACACACAACAGTCATTCAGCCTTGTGCAACAACAATCAAAGTGCAACCACATGCGTGCAGAACCTCTGCTGCCTCTACAGACTGAACAATGAATCTGAAACTGAGATCGGCTATAATTCCTTTTGAACAGCGAATGCAAAATGTTTCTGAAAAAAAGAAGAATAATTGTGTGTGTATGTAACTATATCGAAAACAAATCTAATAGAAACGTATAACCTTCTACGGGTGTGATGTCTCTAGTGTGTGTATTTCTATACCCCAACTGTTGCTCCATTAAAAGGAGACGCTAGTTCATGGTGATATCTGATTTATGAGGGATGTTATGTGCTGCGCTGTGTGTGCTATAGATGCAATGTGTTGTGTGTGTGTGTGTGTGTGTTGTGAACGTAATGGGTTGTGATGTGTGTGTGTTAAAATGTAATGGGTTGTGATGTGTGTGTGTGTGTTAAATGTAAGGTGTTGTGTGTTGTGTGTGTAATGAGTTGTGATGTGTGTGTTGTAGATGTAAGGTGTTGTGTTGTGTGTGTAATGAGTTGTGATGTGTGTATTTTGTGTATAATGAGTTGTGTGTGTGTGTGTGTGTGTGAGGTTAGTCATTGTGAAATATGAGGCAGTCTCCATAGAAGCAAGCTGTCCAAACAGCACTATTGATAGAGCAGCCTTTGTGTTCTCCTCCAGCCTCCTGTTAGATGCTCTGCCAGGTGGGAGCGTGCAGGTCTACAGAGGACAAGAGCAGGGAGGGGAGGGGGTGTGTGTGTGTGTGTGTGTGTGTGTGTGGCTGTGACGGTGCTGTATGGGTACGTGCATTTGTCTGTGTGTATGTCTTCTATATGTGTGTGTTGATGAGTGTATGTGTGTCTGTATGCGTGTGCGTGTGTGTGTGTGCATGCGTGCGTGCGTGGTTAAATGGATGAGTGTGTGTATGTCTGTACGCACGTATGGATGAGCGTGTGAGTGTCTGTATGCGTGTGTGTGTGGTTAAATGGATGAGTGTGTGTGTGTGTGTGTGTGTGTGGTTAAATGGATGAGTGTGTGTGTGTGTGTGTGTGTGTGTGTGGTTAAATGGATGAGTGTGTGTGTGTGTGTGTGTGGTTAAATGGATGAGTGTGTGTATGTCTGTACGCACGTATGGATGAGCGTGTGAGTGTCTGTATGCGTGTGTGTGTGGTTAAATGGATGAGTGTGTGTGTGTGTGTGTGTGTGTGGTTAAATGGATGAGTGTGTGTGTGTGTGTGTGTGGTTAAATGGATGAGTGTGTGTGTGTGTGTGTGTGTGTGTGTGTTTAAATGGATGAGGGTGTGTTTTCAAATGGATGAGTGTGTGTGTGTGTGTGTGTGGTGCTCCGAGCAGAGGCCCCCTCAGCAGTGGAATGCAGCGCCGCCAGCCCCTTCACACACAACAATGAGCCCTACTTCATTAGAATACAGCTGAGCAGCACACACACACACACACACACACACACTGTATGCGCTCAAATACACACACACATGCGCGCCCGCACGCTCAAATACTCAAAAACACACACACAGAGATAAAGGGACATATGCGCTCAAATACAGACACACACACACACACACACACACACACACACACAGTTACAGACACACACACACACACACACACACACACAGAATGGAGCCCAATTATGAGCCACATGGCTATGAATCAGCAATGTGAAGGTCGATTTCTATAATGTAAAGAAGGAGGTGTTATAAATAATGATTCTGCCCATCCACCACCGCCCCCGCCACACACACACACACACACACACACACACACGGCCAACATGACCTCTGATTGGTTTAGAGTAGGGATGGCGAAATTTAAAAAAAATCTTTACCGGTTACCGAGCCTCCTTAACCGGTGGTTAACCGGTGATCGAAAATTCACATAAGCCTTATTTATTTATTTTTTCACGTAAGCCTTTATTTTTTTTAACTGCGCAGACAGGACCTGTCATGTCCAGTGGCGTCACTATAGCAACCGGTAAACTGTTCGTTTTCCGAAATGACTGTGAGCTCTCCCACAGCAGAGCCATGGTCTGTGCTGTGGTTGTTGTGCTTAATAAATTCCACCACGGGACGGCTCATGCTGACAGTTATATTTTTTAGAAAGGCTATTGAGTGATCATATCGGCCCATATAATAGCGTACAACACCAATAACGTGTGTGTGTGTAGGGCGGGGGGGGGGGGGGGGGGGGGGGCGCGGTTAACCGGTAAAAAAAAATTTAACCGGTTACCGTACATCCAGTCGACTACCGGTTAACCGGTTACCGGTTAACATCCCTAGTTTAGAGTGAGTGTGATGTACAAGCTCCTGACCTCACCTCTGACCAACACACACCAAACACCGCACAGACAAGGTCCACAGTGACACTGGTGAAATACTGCAGATGGGAACACACATGCGCACACACACACACCACCATCTCACTCTCTCTCTCACACACACACACACACACACACACACACACACCACCATCTCACTCTCTCACACACACACACACACACACACACACACACACATAGAATGTGCACGCCCACACACACACACACACAGACCACCATCTCTCACACACACACACACACACTCATCATACAGAGCATAAATCAGCTTAATTATATAGATAAAGGCAGAGCTACTAAAGTGGCCTGTTGACGTAATCCTTCTTGTGGAGTGGCTGTTTATCAAGAGAGGGACATCCTACTCACGTCTCATCACAAGCGAGCCCAATGGAGCTACATCCAGTAGGGAGCATCAGGAGTCACACACACACACACACACACACACACACACACACACACACACACACACACACACACACACACACACACACACAAAGCCTAATAACACACACACACAGACACATGAAGTCTCCAAAAGCACCATTCACAAAACATTCATTCATTCTCACACACACACACACACACACACAGTGGCAGGGCTTGGGAGAGGAATGTGTGTGTGTCAGTGTACTTTGAGAGGCCTGATTGAGCAGGTCACAGATGGGCACTGCAGTCATCACTGGCCCAGGCGTCTAAACCCCACCTCTACACACACACACACACACACCTCTACACACACACACACACACCTCTACACACACACACACACACACACCTCTACACACACACACACACACACACACACACCTCTACACACACACACACACACACACACACACACACACCTCTACACACACACACACACACACACACACACACACACACACACACACACACACACACACACACACACACACACACACACACACACACACACACACACACACACACACACACACACACACACACACACACACACACACACACACACACCTCTACACACACACACACACACACACACACACACACCTCTACACACACACACACACACACACACACCTCTACACACACACACAGCAGGAAAAAGCCAAACCTAGGGATCAGGCATTAACTCCACACTCCTGCACTGAACAACTATGCATGTACACTTCGCCGCTCTCACACACACACACGCACGCACGCACGCTCGCACGCAAGCCAGCAAGCTTGCTCTCGGTCTTGCTCTCGTTCTTTATGACACACACACACACACACACACACACACACACACACACACACACACACACACACACACACACACACACACACACACACACACACACACACACACACACACACACACACACACACACACACACACACACACACACACACACACACACACACACACACACAGGGCAGAGGAAGATTAACACAGTTGCGTTTTTATGAGAACTCTGTGACTGATGGCTCTTCACCCAGTTCCTGTCAAACCACATGGGCACGACTGCAGCAGACACAGACACACACACACACACAGACAGAAACCACAGAACAAGCACGACTGTAGCGATAAACACACACACACAGCAGAACATGACTCCCTGGCAACACCCTTATTGCCACTTCAAACAAGAAGTTACACAACGCTTTGACACAACCCTATCTGCATCACCACACGGCTTAAAGAGCTAGAAACTATCCCAATGGGAGCCAATGGCCCAATGCATCACCAGCAAAGCAAAGGCTACAAGAACACCAGTACACAAGGCTAAAAGGCTACAAGTACACAAGGCTACAATTACACAATTACACAAGTAAACAAGGCTAAAAGAACACAAAGCTACAATTACACAAGGCTAAAAGGCTACAAGGCTGCAAGGCAACAAGTACACAAGGCTAAAAGGTACAAGGCTACAAGGCAACAAGTACACAAGGCTAAAAGGTACAAGGCTACAAGGCAACAATTACACAAGGCTAAAGGGTACAAGGCTACAAGGCAACAAGTACACAAGGCTAAAAGGCTACAAGAACAGCAGGCTACAAGTGGCTGCTTTGGCATTTACCTGGAGGCTTGGGCAGAGGGAGAAGCAGCACCTCCATACCTCCACTAGTCCTCTCTTCCCTTCTCTTCCTCCTCTCTGTCTATCCCTCACTCTCTCTTTCAGGGAGCAGCCCTACACACACACACACACACACACACACCCACCCAGTCACTCACTCACACTCACACAGAGACGACCACCGATCCCCTCCCCCCGTCAAAGCATGCAGGGAGTCAAGGAACTTCCAGGGAGGGAGAGAGAGAGAGAGAGGGAGGGAGCGAGAGAGGGAGAGAGAGAGAGAGAGGGAGCGAGGGAGAGAGAGAGAGATTAAGGGAATCTTGGTGGGCCCCCCACCCACGAGAGCATCAGGCAGCCCCACAGCCCTAAATCCCATTAGCAGCCAAGAGAAGAAGAAACCAAGGCGAGAAAGAGGGGGTGGAGAGAGAGAGAGAGAGAGAGAGAGAGAAGAGAGAGAGAGGAGAGAAGAGAGAGAGAGAGGAGAGAGAAGAGAGAGAGAGCTTTACTCTACCTGGTTAGGAGTTGAGAGCATGCTTCACAATGCCCTAACAGCCAGAGACCCTGTACCCCCACTCTCACACATTCACTCTCCCACTCCCAGACACACACACACACACACACACACACACAGAGAGACCACGCGCTCTCTCCTCACTTTCTTTTGTTACCATTGAATGGAAACTTGAGAGGCCAGCCAGGCAAGGCCAGACGAGTGCAGAGGCAATCCACCAGCCAGCCAGGCTCAGCCCTGTCCCTGAGTTGCCCTCCCTAGTCCACACCTCTCCCCGTGCAAACCACATTGCCTCCTCTACTCTGCAGCAGCGCTTACTGCAGCTTGCCTCTCTCTCTCTCACACACACACTTTCAGAGGGGAGGTCTGGCTTCCAGAGAGTGGATGAGTGATCGCTTGCTTTGGTCTGGCTGGTCTGAGAGCGTGGGGGGGAGAACTCCAGAGAGCATGGGAAAACGCGCGTGTGGCTGCATGTAGGCCTCATTCACTCAGCCAGACACACACACACACACACACACACCTACCTCTCTCTCTCACACACACATACACACACAGACACACACACACACACACAAAGATACACACAAACGCTAACACAGACATACACACGCACACATACACGCATGTTATACAGTTCCATCGTCACACATAGTTACAGACACACATTCACACACACACACACACACACACACACACACACACACACAGCCCTACTCTGAGCCACTCCACCTACTAGTGATGTGTGGCTGACTTGGTAGATGACTAGTGATTAGTGGAAAAAGAGGCTCATGTCTCTCCCTGTGTGTGTGTGTGTGTGTGTGTGTGTGTGTGTGTTGAGGGGGGGTTCTGGCTAAGAGGGAACACATGTGGCTCTGGAGGGAAGCTGACGGTGCACAGGAAGCAGGGGAGTGCTCAGGTGAGGCCCCAGGACCCAGTGTAAACACACACCGCTAACCCTGCTAGCTAACCCTCATCACCGCTAACCCTGTCAGGCCCCAGGCCCCAGTGTAAACACACACCGCTAACCCTGCTAGCTAACCCTCATCACCGCTAACCCTGTCAGACTCCTCGTCACCGGGCCTGTGGAACATGGCTTTGGGTTTTCATTTCAACTTCTTCACAATCACAGCTATGTCTAAAAGTCTGAGATATTGCAGTGTAGCACAATATAGCATAGCATAACATAATGTGCCATAGCATAATATAGTGTAGCAATGCATAGTACAGCGTAGCGTAACAAATTTAGCATAATATAGTGTAGCAATGCATAGTACAGCGTAGCGTAACAAATTTAGCATAATATAGCGTTGCAAAATATAGTGTAGCATAGCATAATACAGCATAGCATAACAAAGTATGGCATATGATCCAGTGGCAGAGGGTAAGACAATATGCTACACTGTATTGTATTGTACTGTACTGCTGTGATATAGTACAGTATTGTTTTTTTCAGGTACAGACCCACTCAGACAGGCACAGAACACACAGACCAGACAGGCACAGACCAGACAGGCACAGACCCACTCAGACCCACTCAGACAGGCACAGACCACACAGGCACAGACCAGACAGAACAGACCCACACAGACCCACTCAGACCAGACAGGTACAGACCCACTCAGACCAGACAGGTACAGAGTCAGACCCACTCAGACCAACAACATGGAGAGCAGAGAGTGGACATGGAGAAGAGGGAGGGAGAGATAGAGAACGAGAGAGAGAAAAGAAAGAGAGAGAAGAGGAAGAGAGAGAGAAAGAGAGAGGGAGAGAGAGATAGATAGAGAACGAGAGAGAGAATAGAAAGAGAGAGAAGAGGAAGAGAGAGAGAGATCAAGAAAGAGACAGAGAGAGAAAGAGAAAGGGAGAAATAGAGAGAGAAGAGGAAGAGAAAGAGAGAAAGGGAAGAGGAAGAGGGAAGGGAGAGCTACCTTAATGATAACATGTAATAACTTAACCTAACTTTGGTCACCGACTATATGAAAAATGTACACTTGCGGTGATTTGCACAAAACACATGAACACGCACACACGCGGACACACACACACACACACACACACAGTGTGAAAGTGTTTTCACGAGAGAAAGAAGAAGTCATGGGGTCTTGAAGTAAATTACCATTACTAGAGTCCCATGACGACCGCGCTAGGGCCAATCAGAGAGGCCCACTGACAGGAAGCAGCCAATCAGAGGGCTGTTAAGAGGCCTGGTCATTAATTACTCTGCAGCATTGGAGGAAAGCGCTGCCACACGGGGCGAGTCCAGCCAGCGGCCGCACGCATCACAACTGTCCGCTCAGACGGTCACTAGCGGCTAACAGCTCGCTACGGCTCGGTGGAATCACTGGAGATCTACGGTCACACTTCCAGAGTGCTAGCCAGGAAACCTGCGCCTCTCTCATTCGCCTTTTTATACATCCTCCCTTCCTTCCTGGGTCCTCGTTCCCACTGATCTAGATAAAGAATGATGGGGCAGCAACAATGGGATAGTCTATCCAGTGCTCTTTATAGACCAGTGGGAACGAGCCTGGAGGACCGAGCATTGAGGATCGAGGAGAGAGGTTGAGAAGGGGCCTATCTGATTTTGCAGAAAGTCTGGCCTAAATCCATTGGCAAATGTTTATTTCCTGGTTGGTGGAGACTTGTCTGAAGTTTGAAATCATTTGAGTTCAATCAGTAACATTTGCAGTATTACACTATTCCAGATGGAGTACTGTAGGGAGAAGAAACTGAGGGGAAGTACGTGCTGTAGGTTCGGATTTCACCGCACGAGTAAAAGTGAAGTTATATTTCATAACCAGAGGCCAGAGAGTGCAGATATTTGAGGAATGATTCCTAATTCGACCCAATCTGTGAACCTGAGGCATAAATAGCGTACAGGTAAAGCAAGGTAGCAGTGCAGCCAATCACAAGGAGGGATTGTGTGGGGGAGCAGCGTAGCCAATCAGAAAGGAGGGTTGTGTGTGGGAAGAGCAGCGTAGCCAATCAGAAAGGAGGATTGTGTGGGGACTCTTACCTTTGGGTAGGTTGTGGTTGCTTAGGAAGGCCTTGAGATCTCCACACAGAGTGGCAGCCCCAATCTAATGGAGAGAGAGAGAGAGAGATTAGAAGCATAATTCAGTAGCATAAAAAGCTAAACATTCTCACCAATCGTACCACAACATAGGACATGGACATGATGAGCAGTGCTGCTGGAAGCTCTTAACTCAGACTGCTACAGGTGAAATGTGCACACTTGGTGTGTGTGTGTGTGTGTGTGTGTGTGTGTGTGTGTCTCTCCATTCTCCCATGGCAGTTGTAGATCAGTGGCGTGACACCTGGACGTTGCTCATTAACTCAAATGTCAGCTGCTGGGACAGGCAGTAGTGTGACCTTTCAGTTTAATCCAGCTCCAACCACCCTGCACTCCCAATACACCTCTCTCTCTCTCTCTCTCTCTCTCACTCTATCTCCCTCTCTCTCTCTTTCTGTGTCTCTCTCTCTCTCTCTCTCTCTCTCCCCCTCTCTCTCTCTCTCTCTCTCTCTCTCTCTCTCTCTGTGTCTCTCTGTCAGTCTGTATATCTCTCTGTATCTCTTTCTTTCTCTCTCTACCTCTCTCCCTGTATCTCTCCCTCTCCTTCTCTTTCTGTATCTCTCTCTACGCCATAGATCTCCATCTTTGTCGCCCTCTCGCTTTCGAGGCTCTCTGTGTGTTTGTGTATGTGTGTGTGTGTGTGTGTGTGTGTCTGTGTGTATTACTTTTTTTGTGTGTGTCTGTGTGTATTACATCACATTACATTACATTTGGCTGACGCTTCTAACCAAAGCGACTTACAACATGAACAGTGTGTGTGTGTGAGTGAGTGTGTGTGTATGTGTGTGCGTATGTGTGTGTGTACGGGTGCGGCTGGCTGAGCGAGTTTGTGTCTATCAGTGGCAGAGGGCTGGCGTCTGCGCTGGTGTTGATAGGCTGGTATCTCAGGGTGGCGCCAACTCAGAGATGGAGCCACGCCACGCCACGCCACGCCACACCACGTCGCCTGCCCTCCTACCCGCCCTCCCGCACTCCTACCCTCCGTCTGAGGACACGGTTACGCCACCGACACCCCTCAGGCCTCGGAGACGAGCCTCCACAGCACTCGTCTAGGCTCTCCGTGTCTACGCTCCCTGAGTCCCAAAGTCTAGGCTCTCCGTGTCTACGCTCCCTGAATCCCAAAGTCTACGCTCTCCGTGTCTACGCTCCCTGAGTCCCAAAGTCTACGCTCTCCGTGTCTACGCTCTCCGTGTCTACGCTCTCCGTGTCTACGCTCCCTGAGTCCCAAAGTCTACGCTCTCCGTGTCTACGCTCTCCGTGCCTACGCTCCCTGAATCCCAAAGTCTACGCTCTCCGTGTCTAGGCTCTCCGTGCCTACGCTCCCTGAATCCCAAAGTCTACGCTCTCCGTGTCTAGGCTCTCCGTGCCTACGCTCTCCGTGCTCTCCTGGTGTATTAAGCGGAATCCACTGGGCTCGGGCAAGGGGCAGCCTACCGTGGCCTACTGGTTAGGGCTGTGAGCTTGTAACCGGAGGGTTCCCCGACTAGTCCATGGCTGAAGTGCCCTTGAGCAAGGCACCCAACTCTAACCCTCAGTGCTCCCCGAGCGCCGCTGTTGAGCAGGCAGCTCACTGCTCCGGGTCAGCTTCAAAGCGCCACAGCTTGCAGCACTTATTTCAGTTATTTCAGTACGGCAGAGAATGGAGCACAGCTCCAAAAACAGACCAAAGGATCTTCATTTCTACAGCAGGACTCCTAGTTCTCTTGGCCAATCATCTACAGTGTACACAATGGTCCTAATAAGTCTACATTCAAATCTTTCCCTGATAGCACAAGACAGTTTTCTTCACAGTATCTATCTATCTCTCTGTGCGTGTGTGTGTGTGTATGTGTGTGTGTGTGTGTGTGTGTGTGTGTGTGTGTGTGTGTGTGTGTGTGTCCTTTAATCAGATGGAGGATCTCCGAGTAATCGGGCCTTTTGTTGAGGACACAGAACCCGTCTGCAGGGCTCACAAAGAGCACCAACCTGAACAACCCACATAACAGTGGTAGAGCAACTTCAAACACCTGCTTTGAGAAGGTGTGTTTGTGTGCATGTATGAGTGAGTGTGTGTGTGTGTGTGTGTGTATGTGTGCATGTATGAGTGATTGAGTGTGTGTGTGTGTGTGTGTGTGTGTGTGTGTGTGTGTGTGTGTGTGTGTGTGTGTGTATGTATGAGTGATTGAGTGTGTGTGTGTGTGTGTGTGTGTGTGTGTGTGTGTGTGTGTGTGTGTGTATGAGTGATTGAGTGTGTGTGTGTGTGTGTGTGTGTGTGTGTGTGTGTTTGTTGCCCAGGTGTGTTGCTATCTCATTGGTAGAAGTCTAGTTTTTTGTCAATGTAAACAATAACGTTGAGCCTGTCTGCAGTGTGGCTGGGCATTATGACATTGGCAGTGTGTGTGTGTGTGTGTGTGTGTGTGTGTGTGTGTGTGTGTGTGTGTCGAGGATTACTCCTATTCCTGACCTTATGGAGGTGCAGACTTATGAAGGATGATCTAAAATGAAGGGGGAAGGGACGATAAAACCTCAACACAAACACACACACACACACACACAAAACAGGAAGAACAGAACATACCGCCCACGCAATTAACAGAGACAGACTGGAAGGGGTGTGTATTTATTACACACACACACACACACACACACACACACACACACATATATATACTACATAGGCTCTCCCCTGGGGGTTCACAGGGATTAGGCGACTAGTCTCAGCAACACTTTAAAACAGTGTTTTATTCACACTGTGTATATTCACACTACTCAACGAGAGCTTCTGTCACACACACACAGACAGAGACACACACACACACACACACACACACTAAACTACATTCACACTGATATGTTGTCTAAATGCTTTTCTAGCATCATTTGGGCACATAGGCACTCTGCCAAAGTCCTCCTGGGCTGCAGAGAAGATCTATGCTATGGAGAATGCAGTGTGTGTGTGTGTGTGTGTGTGTGTGTGTGTGTATATAGAGAGAAGAGAGAATGTGTATGTATATTAATATAGGAAAGCCTGCTGTGGAGAACGAGAGATGGAGAGAGGGGAAGTGAGAGTCCATTTGTCCTTCTGATGCGGTCTTAGCTGGCCAGACTGCATTTATCATCATAGACGCTAATGCACGTAGAGGAACTCAGAGTGTGTGTGTGTGTGTGTGTGTGTGTGTGTGAGAGAGAGAGAGAGAGAACATATGCAATAAATACACACTGAAGGCTGATGAATAATGAAGAGTGTGAGAGCCAGCCTACTCTCAGACACACACACACACACACACACACACACACACACACACACACACACACACACACACACACACACACACACACACACACACACACACACACACACACACACACACACACACACACACACACACACACACACACACACACACACACACACACACACACACACACACACACACACACACACACACACACACACCATACTTCACCCTTTATTTCTCTACAGCGGCAATAGTTCTGAGTCACATTTAACACACATTAGACCATAGAATGTCATGGGAGAGATCGAATCAGTCTCCTTTTAAACCCTCCCGACACACACACACACATTCTTAACCGACTAGCGACAACTTTGGTCGGCTAACGTGGATACGGTCAACCATCGGTCAAACAGTCACCGGTTAACATCCCTAACACACACACATTCTCTCACACACACACACACAAACACACAGGGTTGAGATGTAGGTCAGTACTCACAGTGTTGGCCATCATATTGAGAGAGTGAAGGGAAGCTCCTCGCTTCAGACCCAAGACTGGACTTCAGCTTCCCAGCAGACCTCCTGTAGACGTAGACACACACACACACACACACACACAGGACCAGTTAAGAACAATGGTACAGTATGGGTTTTTGGTCTCTGTCCCTCACACACACAGAGCATGGTCAGCAAGAGTATGTTTTGCCTGAAACATCTTTCTGCAGTCACGCACACACACACATCTACCCATCATCAGCACAGCCTGTCTGTCTATGAGTGTGAGCGTGAGCGTGAGCGAGTGAGTGTGTGTGCATGTGTGTGTGTGCGCGCGAGTGTGAGTGTTGGGGGGGGGGGGGGGCTGGGGGGCATACTGAGGACACTGGTTGGAGTGGGGAGGTTCACCCCCCACTGGCTTCCTCTCTCCCTGCCCCCCCCCCCCCCTCTCTCCTCCTCTTCTTTTCTGTGTGGCTGGACCCCCCATGGGTGTGTTCAGACTCTCTCAGCTCTATAGCAGCATGCACTCAAGGAGAGCAGATCCGCTCTCCATCTTTCACTCTTCAGCGCACGCACGCACGCACGCACGCACGCACGCACGCACGCACGCACGCACGCACGCAGCCACGCAGCAGTGTGACTCATTTGACTCAAACATAAAGGATCAAATGGCAAATACAGGATGTTAAATAACAACACGATTCGCGCCATTTACCTCTCTCGGAAACACACCCCGAAACAATGCCTTGGCACACACAAACACACTCATCCACCACACACGCACACACACACACACACACACACTAACACACCTGAGATGACAGGTTACCCCAGAGAGTTTTGGCATTCCTCAGACACACCGGTCTGACCTACTTCACTCAACACACACACACACACACACCCAGTGGCATTCCAGAGGTGGCTGGCCGTCTGTTGAGCGCTCGCCGCTGCACCCTGCCCTGCCTCTCCTCTCAGAGACCCACTCCTCTCCGCCTGCCTCAACCTGCCCAGCACCGCACACACACACACACACACACACACACACACACACACACACACACACACACACACACACACACACACACCCTAACGGCAGACTGGGACTCTCATGGTAGTCTGTACAAACACACACACACACTCACATGGTACTAGCCTACACACACACACCAACAGCAGGCTGGGACTCTCACGGTAGTCTGTACATAACACACACACATGGTACTAGCCTACACACACACACCCAAACGACAGACTGGGACTCTCATCACACATACATACATACATACACACACACTCTCATGGTACTAGCCTACACACACACACACACACACATAAACCAACAGCAAGCTGGGACTCTCACGGTAGTCTGCACACACACACACACACACACACACACACACACACACGCAGTAGCATAAATACTGCTACAAATAATCATTAACAGAGTTTCATTCAGGATCAACATTACCACCACAATCTAGCGCAAAGAGGAAGGCCTTCAACCGCCGACACCCCCCCCCCCACACACACACACACACACACACACACACACACACAATGGGAGATAAAAAGGGAACGCTGACCAAAAAGAAAGTAAAAAGAAAGTAAACATGTCAAATCCCCAAAACAACGGCATCCCAAACTAAATCCGATCTCTGGGAAGCACCCCAACAGCAGGCCTATCCAAACCGCTGAAAGTTCTTCTGCTATGTCACACACTCCTTCACACACTCTGTTCAGACACCATTACACACTCCTAGCTTGTACCGACGCACACACTCCTAGCTTGTACCGACGCACACACTCCTAGCTTGTACCGACGCACACACTCCTTCACAGACTCCTAGCCTGTATACTATCGACACACACACTCGTTCACACACTCCTATCTTGTACCGACACCTTCTTAAGTGAGCTCTAATAATGCAGAAACTATCTGTCCCGTTACCATAGATACGCCATCCAACCTGTCAGCTATGGGATCTCCGGTGCTGCTTAGCGCCGGCGTGTCTGTGTGTGTGTGTGTGTGTCTGTGTGTGTGTGTGTGTGTGTCTTTGAAGCCTGTGTGATGCTGATGCACTGATGGGAAGAGATGCCATTATCATTCCCGTGTGTGTGTGTGTGTGTGTGTGTGTGTGTGTGTGTGTGTGTGTGTGTGTGTGTGTGTGTGTGTGTGTGTGTGTGCCATTATCATCCCCGGGGTCAGAGTGCTGACCATCTCCCCTGTCCTGCGCTGCTCGGCTGTCAGCCGGCCTTTGTGTGTGTGTGGACGCCGTGGCCCCCAAATTGATTTAAGAGTGTGTCCTGAGTGTGTGTCAGCATGTCTCTGTCTCTGTCTCGCTCACTCACACACACACTGGCCAGCTCACTGTCACCTCACTGCTACTACTGCCCATCTTTAAGTGTGTGTGTGTGTGTGTGTGTGTTTATAAGTGTGTGTGTGTGCATTTATTTGTGTGTGTTTTTCATACTTTATGGAGTGTGTAAGTGTGTAAGAGTTTATTTAAATGATTGGTAAAGTGTGTCTATGTGTGTGTGTGTGTGTGTGTGTGTGTGTGTGTGTGTGTCTGTGTACTTAATGCCTACTTGAATGTGTGTGTCTCCAAAGTAGTGAGGAGGAGATGGAGGACTAGAGGAGTGTGCACAAGACGTGTGGGCCTGTGCATAGACTGTGTGTGTGTGTGTGTGTGTGTTTGTGTGTGTGTGTGTGTGTAGCCAGGAGTCTGGGAAGGCCGTAAAGGGGCCAGCTGGCGAGCCTGGACCATGGAGCTGGGGAAGAGGTCCCCCCTCACACACACACACACACACACACACACACACACACACACACACACACACACACACACACACACACACACACACACACACACACACACACACACACACACACACACACAATACATCAATGAAGGGAGCAGGAGCAGGAGCCGGCCACCCACTCCCCCCATCCCATAATAACCCCCCGCCGCCTGGGCCTGTGCTCCACATAATGGCCTTTTGTCCCGCTGGCTGAGGCCTGGTGTGTGTGTGTGTGTGTGAGTGTGTGTGTGTGTGTGTGTGTGTGTGTGTGTGTGTGTGGGGGGGGGTGAGGGCTGGGTGGAGAGGGGGTGTGTGTGGCAGAGCACAAGAGCCACAGAAGCTTCAAAGAAGCTGGAGGTCTCTCTTATTCTCTCCATTCTTTCCCCTTCACTCACTCTCTCACTCGCTCTCTCCCTCATTCTCTTTCCTTCTTTCTCTCTCTCCTTCTTTCTCTCTCTCTCCTCCATTCTCTTTCCTTCTCTCTCTCTCTCTCTCTCAGCAGTGGTCATCAGCTCTAAGCAGAGGCCTGGAGAGCGACATGACACCATTAACACACACTCACACACCGAGACTACTACTACTGCTGCTCATACAGCTGGGCAAGAGAGAGAGTGTGTGTGTGTGTGTGTGTGTCTGACTAGTGAGAGAGCAAGCATGTGTGTGCCAGTAAGCAAGTGAAAAAGAGTGTGTGTTTGAGTGTGTCTCTGTCTATGTGTGTGAGTGTGTGAGTCTGTGACAAAGACAGAGAAAGTTAGAGCAACAGTGAGCTAGTGAGTGTGTGTGTGTGTGTGTGGCTGACTTGGGAGGTTAGAGGCTCGTTGTAGGTCATTCTGAGCAAGGGGGGGTGGAAGGCATTAAATCACCACTAAATCACGTAGCCTAACATAGCTAGCACACACACACACATACTAAATCACGTAGCCTAACATAGGTAGCACACACACACACACACACTAAATCACGTAGCCTAACATCGCTAGCACAGGAAACGTGCTACAGCACTGAGTCACTCATTCTCACCAAAACACTCGGAACTAACGGCAAAAGATGTTTGGATATCACAGTCAAGAGCGCACACACACACACACACACACACACACACACACACACACACACACACACACACACACACACACACACACACACACACACACACACACACACACACACACACACACACACACACACACACACACACACACACACACACACACACACACACACACACACTTCAACACCTTGTGTTATTGTAGAGTGCTCGGTTCAACGCTTCAAGCGAGCAGCCGGTTGGTGTGAGGCACCGTGAAGCGTTCAACTCCAACAACACCAAAACACCTCGAGCAGCAGCTGGGAGCAGTAACATGTAAATGGCACTAACCGACACCGAGAGAGAGAGGGGGAGAAGATGTCTATATCAGTTTAAAGTATATGCATATGTTTTGTCTCTGTAATTGTTGTTATGTCTTACCTTTACATGTACCAATTGTAAAGCAACTTTTGAATTTGAATTTGAATTTGAATTTGAATTTGAGGGAGAGAGAGAGTGAATGAGAGGGAGAGAGAGAGTGAGTGAGAGGGAGACAGAGAGAGAGAGAGAGAGAGAGTGAGTGAGTGAGTGTGTGAGTGTGTGAGTGAGTGAGTGAGTGAGTGAGTGAGTGAGTGAGTGAGAGAGTGAGTGAGAGAGTGAGAGAGTGAGAGAGAGAGCAATGCATATGGTCTGTCATGCCAATAAAGCATATTTGAATTTGAATTTGAAAGAGTGAGTGAGAGAGAGTGATGGGGTGAAAAATGAGAGATTAAATATGAGTGACACAGGGGACCATTTAGGTGTGACACCGATCTCAGTGGAACAGGGGCTATGTCCAGAAGTCAAGCGTGCACGCTGGGCAGTGTGCATTTTCCGGAAGTTACGTCAGAATAGACTGTCCGAAAGTCAAGCGCTCTCACTAGTTGGGTACTTCGTTTGGCGTGATTTCCAAGCGTGCATCGATGCATCTTTTTTGGCCTCAGATATCCCATAATCCATTGCGCAGCGCAGGTCAAGCTCCACACGTCATGCAAATCGTCAACACACCCCTCTCCCGAGTCAGAACCACTTGGGGGACATATCTGTGATGTGATAGACCATCTTTAAAAGTCAAACTTGAGCTCAGTATTCTCTTGACTACATATCACTTGAACTTTATGACCTGCTCTATCTGCCAGCCAAGGATGAGAGAGAGAACATGCAGATGCCATCCACATGTCTCGGAGTCGGGCCACTTGTGATTGGTCATCTAGTCTCATGTATAAGGAGCACAACACTTGTGATTGGTCATCTAGTCTCATGGATGAGGAGCACAGCACTTGTGATTGGTCGGCTGGTCTCATGTATGATAGGAGAGTGGGACTGTGGCGAGCTGCATGACTAATTGCAGCCTTGTGATATCGATTAAGAATTGATTAATCTTTCAGTCCTAGTCCTGTCTGTGTGTGTGTGTGTGTTGGATGATACATGTGTGAGGAGGGTGTATTTCACCATGTTGCCGATATATTTCACTATGTAGCCAATCAACACAAACATGGCCTCATAAAGATGCTGCCACACACACGCCACCCTCTCACACACACAGACACACACACACACACACACACACCTCCCCCTACTGCGTGTGAGAGTTCTACTCAGAACGTCACAGTGGCCGTCATCCTTCTCTGGCTCAGAGCCACCAAATTCCTCCGGTCGCTGTCGCAGCCGCCCGCCCGCCCGTCCCTCCTCCCTCCTCCCTCCCTCCCTCCCTCCCTCCCTCTCTTCCTTTCTTTCTCTGGCCAGACCACTCCTCCACCCCCACTTTAACCCTCTCCTCTCTCCTCTCTCTTCAGTTCTATTATATTATCTTGTTTTCCTCCACTCCATGTGCTCCTGTCCACTTTCTCTCTGTAGTCTCTCATCTCTCTCAACCGTCTCTCTCTGTCTGTCTCTCTGTCTGTCTCTCTGTCTGTCTCTCTGTCTGTCTCTCTGTCTGTCTCTCCGTCTGTCTCTCCGTCTGTCTCTCCGTCTGTCTCTCCGTCTGTCTCTCCGTCTGTCTCTCCGTCTGTCTCTCCGTCTGTCTCTCTGTCTCTCTCATCTCTCTCAATCGTCTCTCTCTTTGGGCTCTCTGTCTGTCTCTCTGTCTGTCTGTCTCCCTCTCTCTGTCTGTCTGTCTGTCTCTCTGTCTGTCTCTCTCTCTCTGTCTGTCTCCCTCTCTCTGTCTGTCTCCCTCTCTCTGTCTGTCTGTCTGTCTGTCTCCCTCTCTCTGTCTGTCTCTCTCCCTCTCTGTCGTCTGTCTCTCGTCTCTCCAGCTGAAGGTCGGTGACCTGGAAGGCCTGGTTCCGGCTCGGGTGCAGGAGCACACAGGCCCAGCAGGACAATGGACCAGCAGAGGGGGATGGAGGCCCAACAGCACCACACTGAGCCAAGCCAGGAGGAGAGAGGAGGACGATGGAGAGAGAGAGAGAGGAGGAGGAGAGAGGAGAGAGGGAGAGAGGGAGAGGGGAAGGAAAGAGGGAGAGAGAGGGGGAGGAGAGAAGGAAAAACAAGGAGATGAGAGAGATGCAGAGAAGAGAAGAGAAGAGAAGAGAGGGTGAAGAAAGAGGCTGGTGGGGGGTTGGTGACCGTCTACTCAACGAGGCAGAGCTGAGACCCACGCTGCACTGTGTGACCAGCGACCCCCTCCCTACACACACACACACACACACACACACACCTCGCCCCTTCCCACCCCACCCTCTGCTTCCCTCCGTCACCATCTGTCGTGGTGGCAGGCAGCCTACAGCGGCCCTGCAGGAACAAGGTCACAGCACTGGAACACACACACACACACACACACACACACACACACACACACACACACACACACAGACACACACACAGACCTCTCCTCTCTCTCCTTTTCTTTCTATCCATTTCTCTCTCACTCACTCCATCTATAACTCTTTATGTTGATATGTTCCTTTCTCTTTCTCTCTCGGTGTGTCTCTCTCACTCCATCTCTCTACAACTCATTCTGTCTCTATCTTTCTCTTTCTGTCTCTCCTTCACTCTGTTCTCTCCATTTCTTCGGTGTCTTTCTCTTTCTCTATCTCCATTCAATTCAATTCAAAAGTGGTTCATTGGCCTGACAAAGCTCGACATTTGTATTGCCAAAGCAATAAATACATACATTGAACATACAAGTATGAGACATGGACATAACAACAGACAAGTCATCTTTCTCTCTCTCGGTCTCTCTCTCGGTCTCACTGCATCCCATAATATGCGTGTGCCCATCATGGCCACCACTCTACGCTGCACCGCTGTGCCTGCTGCTGAATTATGGAGCGTGTGGTGCGTGTGTCGGCACGGCAGCATCCTATACATCTATTCTATAGGCATCCCAGTGCTCATGTGCCATGCTAGCGGCGCTGGTGCTAGCTTAACTGGGGTGAGACGAGGAGACGAGGAGGAGGAGGAGGAGGAGGAGGAGGAGGAGGAGGAGGAGATGGAGAGAGGGGAAGAGGGGAAGAGGGGAAGAGGGGGAGAGGGGGAGAGGGGGAGAGGGGACAAACTTATCAAATAAAGGATTCTGGTAATTGCATGTTTTTTTTTTGTTCTTTCCTTGATCTACATGTGGGGTCTACATACTGTATGGGCTCAGCACTCAGGCGCGCACACACATACACATACACATACACACACACACACGTATACATACAGCTCCAGGAATTAGAATGGAACCACGAAGACCAAGTGTGAGTGTGTGAGTGCGTGCCGGAGTGTGTTTGTGCGTGTGTGAGCATCTCTGCAGAAGGCTTTCGCGCTTGGCGCGTCAGGGGAACGTGACTCATGGCAGGTCTAAACCACACCCGCTCACTGAAACACACACACACCCGCTCACTGAAACACACACACACACACACACACACACACACACACGCACACACGCACACGCGCGCGCTTACTGGAACAGGAGCGCCTGTACTGTATGCTGGGGAAGAGAGGCGCACTCCGCGCACAGGGCTCCAGTGGGTGACTGTAACCAGCAGCCTGGCCGTGCAGCGCTACAGGACATGCTAAGGCTAACGCTAAGCTCATGTGCTTCTCAGTGGGGGCCTATCCATTCACTTGAACTCGCTTTGCAATGCTATCGGTGGCTCAGGAAGGACATCACTGGAGCTCATTTGCCAATGATAAGCACCAGGGCGTATTTAACGCTACAGGCAGCTCCATACGACATGTCAGTTGGACTTAGTGTCCTTGTTTACGCACCCAAAACGCTATCTTTTACGCAGAGTTGAGCCCACCTATTTCTGGCCAGTTGAACTCAGTTCATCGTTATGTGTGTCGATCAGTGATGATGGAGCGACTCTGCGTTGCTTAGTGCTTACTATGGGATGCATCCAGGCGTGTGTGCTGCGTCATACATCAGTCAATAAGACTCTGTGTTATGATGGACACATGAGCCCAACAGCCTGACATCTGACAACATGACAACATTTCCTGTCTTCTACGGAAAAGTCACACATTAGTTAAAGCTCACAATGACACATACACACACACACACACATTTCCCTGTCTTGCCTTGCAGGTTCTCTCTTTAGAGACACACAAACCCACAGACACAGACCCACACACACACACACACACCCACACACACACACACACACACACACAGAGAGAGTACAGTGACAGAAACCACAGCCACCAGGCTACGTCAGGGAGGGCTGGTGAAAGGAATAACAAGTGTGGTGTTGCAGGAGTGGCATTTCTTACAGCCCAGCACCAGATTCACTTCTCGGCCCTTTTAAGGAGCCAGTGTGTGTGTGTGTGTGTGTGTGTGTTGCAGAGCCAAAAGCCAGAGGTTTGGAGCGTTGTCTGTAGCCTGCCGTCCGACAAAGCAAACAGAGGTCTCCACGGCTGACCTGCGGCTGACTACATACGTACTGTAGCCCTACTGCTGATAAACAACACTTTAATCTCTGCGAAATAATGGGAAGATTTCTATACTAACGCATGCATGCACACACGTACACACACACACACACACACACACACACTGCGTCAGTGGGTTTGAGCAATCAGGGAACCTGATGCTGGGAGTTCTGCTTCTGGGAAGAGAGAGTGCAGTGGAGCAACAGGAGGCCAGATTGCCGGGGTGGCCAAAGAAACGTGAGACACACACACACACACACACACACAGTCAATCAGACACACGCACACACGTTGTGTTCACACAAATAAGAACAAGTGCACACAAATGCACATACACGTGCACACTACACACACACACACATACACACACACCCTAGCTCAGCGTGTAGGCAACTACTCTGTGTGTGTGTGTGTGTGTGTGTGTGTGTGTGTGTGTGTGTGTGCTGAGTGCCTGCTGTGTGTAACGTATGTGCGCCCTTCTCTCGTGGGACACTCTACACTAGTGACAGTGGAACGTGCTCTGCATGCCTGACAGCTGGGAAAGTGGCGCCAAATGGTGACAGGCAGCCACACACACACACACACACACACACGCACACACACACACACACACACACACACACACACACTGGTATGTGCACCTGTGTGTGTACCACCTCAGCCATGATCCTAACCACAGGTTGTGCACGCACACACACACACAAAGTAGGGTGCGTTGTTCTCATGAAATGGCCAGAGCAGCAGGAACAGAGAGTGCTGACTCAAGACTACAGCCTTCATCTGCCTCTCCCAACACTGGCACTGAGATACCACCACATGGCTGCACAAAGTACAACCATGGGCAAGGTTATAAACACACACACACACACACACACACACAACACACACAACACACACACATACACACATACACACACACACACACACACACACTTTTTCATGGACAGCAAAACCACTCTTTCTGCCACTTGTCACACTTGCCTCTACCCTGTAGTGGCAAAATACCAGGGTGGGTGGGTGAGGGGGGACACACACCTGTCACACAGGCACTGACCTTATGGGTGACTGAGTGCCTAGACCCCCCCCCCCCCCCCCCCCCCCCCACCACCACTCCCACCGACTGGGTGGATTAAAGGTCCAGGCTGTGTGTGTTGTGTACGGGAACAACAGATGTCTCCCTCAAATCTGACAGGCTGCTCTCCCCAGTCTCAGTACAGTAAGCCAACACCAACCCGGTAACCCCTCATGGACTGCCTCACCACACCAAAAAACAGCCAGCCTCCTGCGACCACATCAACAGCACACTCCCAGCTCTGCCTGCACTGGCTACAGTCTGCATAGAGCAGGAGGTGCTGAGGAAATGCTGCTGTAAAAATGCATCTGTAGAATTTTGCAGAGAAAGATGATTCTATAGAATTTGGCAGAGAATGCATCTGTAGAATATTGCAGAGAAAAATGATTCCATAGAATTTTTCAGAGAGAATGCCTGTGTAGACTCTTGCAGAATGAATGTTGTGCATTTTTTTGTACAGAGAATGGCCCCTGTACATTGCAGAGAGAAAGCCTCTGTAGACTTGATGGTCAGAGAATGCTCATGTGCAACACTGCAGGGAGAGAGGAGTGGTATCATTTTGGCAACGCTAGTTCTATTGGAAGAAAGAGGAAGCACCCTCCAGCACCACATCCACCCGTCCTGCCCCTGCAACAGTATGATTACATGACTTCTGCTCCGTGAACTTGGACAGAATTGGCTAATCTTTTTTTAGTCCAACAAGTTGGGAGGGTTTTTTTTTTTTTTGAGCAATGGGAAGTCCAGCTGTTGGCTCCAACACAAACAGGACAGAGAGATGCGATGAGATGAGATGAGGCAACCAGGAGGTTGCAAATGAGCGCACGGCGCTGCAGCACGCTGTGGTTTTGAGATCATCTGCACAACAGCATCCCTCAGCTCCTCTTCTCACAGGCCAACCCTGCACCCATCTCTGAGCACAAAGCCACCACAACATGACCCCAAGTTTCACACGCCAGACAGGCGGAGGGGCTGGAGGCTGGATCTCCAGTCCCGACACAAGCGCTCTCATAAAGGCGTGAACACCAAACACCAGACGAGCCCACCACACACACCAGAAGACATGTATGGGAGTTGACTCCTTTTGTAGTGGGACTCACCTTGACATACCCACCCAACCACAGAGCAACCCAACTCCCTTTCTCCCAGGGTCCAAGTCGCACTCTTATGACACCACATCAATCAATTGTCAAAGGCATTTGTCCCAGACTTTTACCTCAGTGTATACGTAGCCTATTGCGTGCAAATAATAATTACAGCAAATAGTGTTCCAACAATGCATCGACCAAAAGTTAAGCGCTGCATGGAATATTATTAGCTGGGAACTTGCACTCAGGCGATGCAATAGACTGCCATACCAGTGTGGAAGGCAAGTGGTGTGCGTTTATTTTTACTCTGCCATGGGCATCTGCATTAATTGGCTGTTTACATCAAACGGTCCATTTACAATTTAAGACGTTGACATGAAAGCTGGTGAAGGATCGTGTCCATTAAGCCACACAGATCACAATCTAGTCAACAGGGATAATTCTGGTATTGTGGGTCGTCTTGTTCGGTCTAACACAGAGGCGTGTAATCAACACGGCGGAAATGTGCACACAGTAAAAAAAAAAAAAGTTTACGAAGAACAACGCCCGGCACGAACATATTGTAAAGCTTGGTTTCGGAATGACCGACAACGATAAAGGGTGCGACAAACCTTTACCATAACGTTATTCCTTTATCAACAGCTAGCTAAAAAAGGGAATGAACACTAGGAACACATTTCCGACTAATAATACCACAAGACCGCTTTCAAGATACATGATGTCAGCAGACCAACACATTAAACTAGCAATCATCATGTTAATATACAATAATGTTCATGCAAAGAACTGAAGAAACGATAGATTGGTGCGAGTTAGCCATTCGATAGCTAGCTAGCATTACAATGATAGCCAGTGGAATTTTCACCCATCGGCCAATTGACATTTTTCCATATTCCCCAAGTGCAATAATAGCTGCGTTAACAACTCATCTAGAAGTAAATCCTGCGACCAAGGACAAACGTACTGCTCATTTTTAAGTTGTGGAAGCTACTTTCCAGAAGTTTTCCTTACAAGTAAATATTATTTTAACCTGTCTACGACTGCGGTCAGGTCAATATTGCCATTTTGGGCTCGGGCTAACAAGCTGACACAAGCAAGGCACTAAAATTAACATCATTCATGTTAGTGGAGCAAACAGCCCCATTCTACTAGTTTCACTGAGATAAAGTGATGCTCTCTAAGTTTACCTTTTACTTGGCTCCGGTTTGCAACACGTCGGAAGTGGGTCGATAAAACAGAAACAGAAAACAAATAACTAAAATCCAGTTATCTTTGTCTAGTTCTGTGACAGTAACGGCGAGAGAACTCTTCTGGCCCTCTCCGCACTTCCTGTGTGCCGAACTCCGCACACAAGCTTGGCGGTGGCAGCCAGCTGTCGTCTCTGATTGGTTACACCCAATCGTGATGCGAGACGCCAGATGGAAGCAGATTGGATGTCCCCGCGGAGATGTAAACAGCTTTGCCGCACACAAGCCACACACAAAAAAACACATGCTATGGGACCATCAGACAGAAAGTCATTAAAAACCCTTGCGATTACTCCCAATTAGTTTCAGAGGACAATAGAAAAGTGAGGTGATGAATGAATTTAATTTCGTGCTAACTTTGTTTGCTCCCTTGGCTTCTGCAGTATGGAGAAGTTACCGTGACAGCTGCTATTCACGACCCAGTGATGAATGGTTATGCCCAAACAAAGACAGATTTCACTTCTAGCTTGCGGTAAACTTTGGCCTCTATTGATGACAGTGGCATCCCCTGATTAGTGAAAAGTCAGCAGTTTTGGGTCATTGCTATCCTGCTCCCTATACACACAAAGCAAATGAGTGACAATAGTATTTGCAAACAGAATTTCTGGGGGAAACCATTAAACTACAGAACTGAGAATTCTGAAGGACCACCTGTGGATTCTATACCTTATGAACACGTCATCATGTTACATAAGGAAAGGGAGTGGTAGGTTCTCATTCAAGCTGCAACATGGTACTTGATTGGTCCAATTCATGTCTTACTTGTAGATATTTTAGTGCTGGTGACCATTTCAACCTTTAAAACCAAGCACATAGGCTACTGTACATTAGAGACAAAGAGGTCCAGGACAAATTTATATTAAATATTGACCTTGCCAGGTGCATTTTTTGCGCTATACTTGTGAAACTCTTCTTTGAAGTGATTTCTATCGGAAGAAAATGTATGAAGAGTTTGGTTCGAAAACTCTATATCTTAAAGCATTATTAAGTCATGCTATTTACAGTAATTGAGTATTTCAGGTAATATCAATACAACTGCAGTTGTGTTGTTTGGAATGTGTTAAGATAAATTAAATGACAATAACCCTTGAAAAACAAAATAATAATAATAAAAAGATTTATGAAAATTCTTCATAATAGAGGATCTAGTGTTTTCGTATTTTTAAATTGTGTGCCTTTTATTGATAACCATTTTTGGAGCCTGAAAGATTATGCTTATTTTTTTAGAATGTGTGATTGATTAACACAACAGAATCAAATCAAGTAAAAAATAATCATTTATACAAAAACGTCAAGAAATTACACTTACAATAATCCATTACAATGTACTAAAGGATAAGATGACATGCATCTTAATCCATACAATAACTGGCCCACAAGGATGCAAAATTGTTAATCCAAAAACAGTTTTGATTGTGTTAACAGCATTTTAAAATCATAATTAAAAAAATACATACTTTCACATATTTTTGTTTTATTTAGTGGTTAGCTCATGTGTTAAAAGGGGTTTTCCTGGTTTCTGTGCACTAAAAACACCCAGAGGAGGCAACCCTTAAGTCCTTGAAGATGTGAGGTAAACCACATCTTGCATGTTAGAGCACATAATCAGGGCGCGCGCACACGCACACACACACGCACACACACGCGCGCGCGCACACACACACACACACACACACACACACACACACACACACACACACACACACACACACACACACACACACACACACACACACACACACACACACACACACACACACACACACACACACACACACACACACACACACACACACACACACACACACACACACACACAGTCAGTTAGAGTGAGTGCAGATGAGATACTGATACCAGGGAGTGGTGTTCTCCAGCATACCCAGAGGCCACACCTGTTCCTCTACACATCTGCCCCACTGTACACTTCTGATGCATTTCACCCCCACCATCCGCCACCCCCTCTTGCAGAAACAAACGGGAGACAAACGCACAGACAAATGCAGACAAATGTGATAAGCGCACAGAGAAACGTGATACAAACGCAGACAAACGTGATGAAAAAGCACAGACAAACGCAGACAAAGGTGATAAAAATGCACAGAGAAACGTGATACAAACGCACAGAGAAACGTGATACAAACGCAGACAAATGTGATGAACACGCACAGACAAACGTGATACAAATACAGAGACCAACATAATACAAACGTGATACAAACGCACAAACGTGAGTGATTGGCTGACACCGACATGAGAGAAACACCAAGACCCATGTGAGAGATCAAAAAGAAGCACACAGGAAAACATCAGAGAAACGCACAAAAAAACACTCAAATTCTCCAGGCATGAGAGAAATGCATAGGCAGATGTACAGGTGAACAGTGGACTTGATGCACAGGTGACCAGTGGAAGTAATGCACAGGTGAACGGTGGACTTAATGCACAGGTGAACAGTAGACTTGATGCACAGGTGAACAGTGGACTTAATGCACAGGGGAACGGTGGAAGTAATGCACTGATGCGCTGTGCATTGATTCTTTGCATGAATACATGAGGCTGTGCAGCAGGAAATTCACTTGACCTTCAAGCAGCTTAGTGCACTCCTTTCAAATGGCATACTTCAAATTCTGCAAGTTCACAGTACTTTCAAAAACACTCAACGCTAGTGGTACAGTTGTCTGACAAAATGCATGCTAATGACGTTCAGCTTTTGTTGATCTCTGATAAGTTTGGCTCGGCATATCAAGAGCATTTAAAATGTCAAGAGCAGCAGCAGTCTAAAAAAAAACATACCAAAATAAAATAACAAAAGAAGATAAATCAGAACTGCCCGAGGGACAGCCTAACGACATCATCATCTTTCCAGGCTGTCTTCCCAGGATCCATCAAGAGGAGGATTTCCTGTTGGGGGGGGGGGCAACACTGTGCGCCCCCCTCCCCCAATACCCACACTCCGGGTGTGTCCAACCCATATCACCATATTGCGTCCCTGTCTTAAGACCCAAAGCCTAGGCCTCCCATCTCCTGAATCCCCACCCCCAATCTCCCCCATAACACACACACACAACTTACAGAACCCCCCACCCCCCATAACACACATCTATGCAGCTCACTGAACACACACACACACACACATACACACACCAGCCCCCTCAGTGAGGCGTCCGGCGGGGGGGATTGGAGCTTCCACTCAGGGAGGTGGGGGAAAGTTCACTTGGCCTGATGGATGAACGGACACTGGGTCACACACACACACACACACACACACACACACACACACATATCTAACGAAGGCACTGTATCTGTTACTGAGGGACTTTGACATGAGGTAATCTTGTTAGCAGATGAGGCCATTGAAGGGCCCTCAAAGTGAAGGGCTTTCAAGCTCCAACCATTCCACTTGATTGTTCCCTTCAAGTCTATTACTACTAACAGTCGCAGTAGCAAGTGGACCACAAAACTGATTTCTCTTGGTCAAATAATACTGTTGAGGAGCTCCAGTGTGAACACACATAATTAAGGATCTTCTATTCTCTGTGACACTGTTTAACAGTTAAAAAGTACTAAAACTATGTACATCCTGAGTTCCAGTTAGAGAGTGTGCAAGACTTTCTGCAAGGCAGGAAAGAGTTCACACACACACACACTTGTGTGTTGTGTGTGTGACAATAAAGGACACCACTTCATCTTGATAGAGTATGCTGCTACGCAAACTGAACCGAGATGCCGTCGTCCACCTCAGGCAGGCTGTGGTCAGGCAGTGAGGACTGTGACTGTGGGTTGGCTCAGGAGGACAGCGCCCCCCTCAGGCCTGGCTGTACCAGTGCATGGAGCGGCGCAGTGCCCTCTCCCAGCTGCGCAGGTTGGTGGCGTGGTGGCGCGACGGGCTGCTGGGCACGAAGACACGCTCCGTGGTCCTCAGCTGCTTCAGCTCCTCCTGGCTCTTCCACAAACCTGCCACACACACACGCGCACGCACACACAAACACGCACATACGCACTCACGCGCACACACACACGCACGCACGCACAAACACACACACACGCACTTAGCAGGTGCGTGGATCCAAAGCCACTTATAAAAGAGTACAACATTCAAGCTATACTGCATCAGTCAATACTATTACTAGAGGATAGGGGTGTAGTCATTACAAGCAGTCAATGTGTGGTAGGAGGGGAAAGAGGAGAAGGAGGAGGTAGAGGAGGGAAGAGAGAGAAGAGAGAGAAGGAGGTAGAGGAAAGAGAGAAGGAGGAGGTAGAGGAGAGAAGAGGGGGAAATGTTAGGAGAGGAGGGGAGAGGGGGAAGTGTGTACTAGATGTGTTAGGTTGTTAGAAGTGTTAGCAGAGGAGGAATCCTTGGAAGAGTAAGACCGTGAGGAAGAGTATGAGGAAGATTGTCACCGGGCCTCCAACACATGCTCACACACAGGCCCTGCTGTCAGACACACAACTGCGGACATGTCTGAACTGTCACTCACATGGAGTTAGTCCACTTCAGAGCACTGCGCCCATCAGAGGAACTTGTGACTTCCATGAGAGGAAGGGAGAGTACAGGGAAATAGCGAGCAAATAAGTGGACACGCACCCACACACACGCACGCACGCACGCACGCACGCACGCACGCACGCACGCACGCACGCACGCACGCACGCACGCACGCACGCACGCACGGCCTGTTGATCTGACAACACCATCAGTAGATTGGAAGCCTGGAGATCCAGAGCCAAATCTAGAAAGGATTAGGGTCTGGCTAGGACTAATGAAAATGGCCCAACTTGAGGGGCAGCACCGAGCCTGCATTCCACTGCACGCAATTGGATCACACTTCGACCAATGTTTACGGACTGATTCTGAACTTCGACGCAATTGGATGGCATTACGACCAACGTTTACGGACTGATTCCGGATTTTAATGTTGCAGCGTTGTCATCATCTGTTTAGCTTGCCTCTGGCCTGCCTATCTCAGATACACCGATGTGATTGGTGCAGCTCGGCTCTGGCCCGCCTATATCAGATACTCTGATGTGATTGGTGCAGCTCGGCTCCAAGGGCATGGGTAATAATGAGCATCATTACTGACTGGCAGCGTGATTCACTGAGAAAATTCAAATTCTCTCGCGAGATCTCTGGATTTCCAGGGTACTAGATTGGGGAATTGTCACTGCGGTTCGTAAAACAGAGAGAAAAAGAAGAAACAGAAAGTGAGGTGAACAAGGTGACTGAAGAGTATATTTCCATTCAAAGTCAAACCCACAATGACTATCATTTGGTTATGGTTATGGTATTTTGCTTTTGTTCAAACATGGACACTTTTTTTGCACTGCATATATTCAATGCATATTTAATTCATATTACTCCAAACCACCTTCTGCAAACCAACTGTAAACTACTGTCTAGACTGCACTATATTTCTTATCCTGCACCACCCGTCTTTCTGCTTTTTTTGTGGATAAACACAAACTGCATTTCGTTGTCTTTGCACTTGTTCTCTGCACTATGACAATAAAGTTGAATCTAATCTAATATGTTGGTAATACTATATTCAGGAGAATAGCAATAATAAACAACAATATCAATTCAATCAATAGCTTAATGACAATAACTACATACTTCAATATACAAACTGTAACGCATACGAAATGCTTAGTAATGTTAGCATGTTGAACAGATACTGTATGCCTTTAGACCCCTCTTGAAAGACCCAAAACTATCACAGGAACAGAGCACTGGGCAACTCATTCCACCAGAGAGGATCCACTGAGGAATAGGAGTCTTTAATTTGACCTACTGTAGCGTTGAAGACTGGTGGTGGACACAACATTAAAAACAGAAAGTGAATGTGACTAAATAGAACATGGTGAAGAGTATATTTACATCAAAGTCAAAGCCACAATGATACTGTGAGATTGCGTGTGACGCATGAGGGTGTGTGTGTGTGACCTGCTCTGTAACATGTTCCCAGAGAGGCGGCATCACATGCTACTTACTTATATTCAGCTGGCTGACACTTTTACCCAAAGACACGAACACATGTCAGTTAGTACACCTGTCTCCCCAGGGAAACTCAAGGTCAAGGGCACAATGGTGGCAGCCCTGAGCTGAAGCCACATCTTTACAAGCTACTACGTGCTAGCCCAGCTCCTTAGCCACTATATGCTCCCACCACCCTACAGGCTACTACGTGCTAGCCCAGCTCCTTAGCCACTATATGCTACCACCACCCTACAGGCTACTACGTGCTAGCCCAGCTCCTTGGCCACTATGCTACCACCACCCTACAGGCTACTACGTGCTAGCCCAGCTCCTTGGCCACTATGCTACAACCACTCTACAGGCTACTACGTGCTAGCCCAGCTCCTTGGCCACTATGCTACCACCACCCTACAGGCTACTACGTGCTAGCCCAGCTCCTTAGCCATTATGCTACCACCACCCTACAGGCTACTACGTGCTAGCCCAGCTCCTTAGCCACTATGCTACCATTACCTTACAGGCTACTACATACAGTACTACCTGAGCTCCATAGCCCCTACGCTACCACCACGCTACAGGCTACTACATGCTAGCCCAGGTCCTTAGCCACTACACTACCACCAGGCTTAAACTATGTATGAGAAACCGGCCTTTTATCTGAGAACCTACTGATCTAGTTTATGATTACACACGTATATCCCTCCATGCACTGGGATATTTGCTTAGATAGAGTGTGTGTTAAATGTAACAATAGCCCCACTGTACATATTGATGAGAAGAAATTGCTTTCCTTAAACATTGCGTGTTGCCCTCAGCTGTGGTTAGGACGAGCAATTTGCTGACGACTGATTTGGCTGTCCTGTGTAATGTGCATCTGGAGAGCAATACAGAATCTTCAATAAAAATCGATATGTCCCCTGGGGTCTGAGAATCATCTCAGAGCACCACTGTTGACCTGAACCGTTTGCACAACCCTGCAGCAGTGGACGACAGTGAGTCAGTGATTCGAGGACAGGCTGATTTGACCCACTACCGCCTCCTATTAGCAAAATCAAATCAGTCACGCCGACCTCCTTAGAGAAGTGAATGAAATGAAACTCTGAAAACATTCCCCTAACTATGGTTAAAAACGCTCTCCTAACGCTCCCCTAACTATGGATAAAAACGCTCCCCTAAATATGGTTAAAACGCTCTCCTAACGCTCCCCTAACTATGGTTAAAAACGCTCCCCAAACGCTCCCCTAACTATGGTTAAAACGCTCTCCTAACGCTCCCCTAACTATGGTTAAAAACGCTCCCCTAACTATGGTTAAAAACGCTCTCCTAACGCTCCCCTAACTATGGTTAAAAACACTCCCCTAACTATGGTTAAAAACGCTCCCCAAACTATGGTTAAAACGCTCCCCAAACGCTCCCCAAACGCTCCCCTAACTATGGGTAAAAACGCTCCCCTAACGCTCCCCTAACTATGGTTAAAACGCTTCCCTAACGCTCCCCTAACTATGGTTAAAAACGTTCCCCTAACGCTCCCCTAACTAACTATGGTTAAAAACACTGCAGCCACTTGCACCAGGCACGCATGCATGTCTGCATGGAGCCCTGCTAGCTAGAGAGGAGGTAATCTGCACGGCAGCATGTTGATCACGGTGCCCAACAGATGGCGGCCCCTATGATTCATCTCTGTAGCAGATGAGAGGAAACACAAGTAAACATGGCAGAAAAAAAAACACACACACACACACACACACACACGCACTGACACACACACACACACACACACACACACGCTAAATGGATCAGACTCAGACTCGGCAGATACACGCAGACTTCAGCCACATGAGCTTCCTGCTTTGCAGAAAGTCAGAATACAACACATGCATGAAAGATATACAGTACAGACAGCAGTTCTGTGCAGACAGTGCTCTCGGTTAATAACTTGCAATAAAGCACATACTGTAGGCCTGCCAGGACACCCACTCCACCCTCTGTGCAGAGCCCCGGGGACATCAGGGGTGGAGGGTGGAGAGGGGTGGAGGCGTAGAGGGGTGGAGGGTGGAGAGGGGAAGGTTGCAGAAGCAGCAGCGGAGACCGAGGGCCTGAAACAGCAGCCTCCGCAGCTCAACAGCAAGCTGTGCACTCATCCAGCTGTGTGTGTGTGTGTGTGTTTGTGTGTGTGTGTGTGTGTGTGTGTGTGTGTGTGTGAGTGAGTGACTTACAAACCCAACTATGTAAACACTGACTCAATTAGGTCAGCTCCACCCAGCCGCCGAGCTACGGAAATCTCCCGCCCGCTACAGCCTCAGAACCGGACAGTCACCAGATCACTGTGGACTAGGATAGTTCTGGACGTAGAAGAACTAGGAGAGATCTGGACACAGAAGAACTAGGATAGTTCTGGACGTCGAAGAACTAGGAGAGATCTGGACACAGAAGAACTAGGATAGTTCTGGACGTAGAAGAACTAGGAGAGATCTGGACACAGAAGAACTAGGATAGTTCTGGACGTAGAAGAACTAGGAGAGATCTGGACACAGAAGAACTAGGATAGTTCTGGACGTAGAAGAACTAGGAGAGATCTGGACACAGAAGAACTAGGATAGTTCTGGACATAGAAGAACTAGTTTTGGACATAGAAGAACTAGATCTGGATTCTGGACGCAGAAGAACTAGGCTCCGTAGGAACAGGAGAGGAGCACAGGATGTGGGGGGCGGAGGAGGGTCTCACCTGAGCCAAGGCCGGCCACAAACGCAGCCCCGAGGCTGGACATGTCAAAGTGATTGGGCCGATCGATCTTCCTGCCCAGCAGGTCAGCCGTCAACTGCATGATGAAGTTGTTGGAGCAGACACCTCCATCTGCCCTGCAGGCATTCACACACACACACACACACGTGTACATATAAACACACACACACACACACACACACACACACACACACACACACACACACACACACACACACACACACACACACACACACACACACACACACACACACACACACACACACACACACACACACACACACACACACACACACACACACACACACACACACACACACACACACACACACACACACACACACAGTATTATGATACAATATAAACAGTCCAAAAAGCCCCTGATAAAATAAGCACAGCTCAGAGTGTAGCAATGTACCTGATATTTGTTATGGGTATCCTGGTTTCACGCATCATAATGTCATAAAGCTGTTTGTTCCTGGAATAAATGTCAACAGTTCTTAATCACTTAAAGCATCAAAACAACCACCACACAGCTCATATGTGTGTGTGTATGTGTGTGTGTGTGTGAGTTAGACCAGAGCCATAGAAAGAGAGAGTTGCGACACTCTTTGATGTTACCGCCACGATCAAAAGTTCCAAAAAAACCTGTGCTGAATGGCTGAATCGCAGGAGGGTGGGATGTACTTCTGATGCTGGAAGGTGTAATCAATTAACTCATTGACTACTGACCAAGAGATTGGCTGTAAACAGTTCCAAAAGCCCCATAACGAGGAAATAGCCTGGAAAAAGCGCTGCCGTTTTTTCCTATGGAGGTCTATGGGAGTGTCGCCACTCTGTTTTATCTACTGCCAGACCATAGGACAGGGCTGAACATAGTAGTCTGCCTACCAGTGTTGTGCATGAACGAGTTCAAAAGAACGTGTTCATTGAACACGTTCATTTTTCTGTGAACGCTGAACTGAACGCAACACATTTGTAAATAATGAATTTGAACGTGAATTCGCTCAGATTATGGGAAATGAACGACGAACGTCACTGTTGATGTCCAATTAAACGTTATGGAATTTATTTTGTCCTGAGAAGTCGAGTGACACTATCTGCTGGCAATTTAGAAACAGGCTGTCGTTGTCACACTCACTGCCCACGGGCGCCACTCCTAAACTACAGCTTTGCACTACCTTACATTAGGCCTACCCATGATCACGTTACGCATGATGCATTGTACACAGAACCGCTGCTATATGAATGCAATCGCGGAAAGATTCTGCACTCGTCAGTGATGATAGAGGGATGCATAACGTGTTCAAAGAGTCCTACAGTATGTCACTGAACAGTTCGCTGCAGGTAATGCAGCAAGGCAGCCTCCTCCATACTCCCGGTGTAAAAACTACACTCTTCTGCTGTCAGGCATGCACAGCTGACACATTTATTATTAATTATTAATAAATGCGCGGCCGCGCATTTATTAGGCGTCGGTATCTGCCACAGATCTAAAAGAAATGTATCTGCCCAGCGAAATAAAGCCCAATTTACGGACATTCTCAATTAGATGAGAACAACAGGTGGCTGTAGCCTATATTCGGTAGAAACAGATTTTCATTCAAATGAACTGAATTTGAACTAGTTCAAAATTGAAAATGGTGAACTATGAACGTGAACAGTTCACTTTGCACGTGTGTGAACTGAACTTTGAACTAGTTACTGAAGAGTGTGAACGTGCACAACACTGCTGCCTACACAGCTCATATGTGTGTGTGTGTGTGTGTGTGTGTAAGAGTTAGACCATAGGACAAAGCTGAACATAGTAGTCTGCCTACACAGCTCATATATGTGTGTGTGTGTGTGTGTGTGTGTGTGTGTGTGTGTGTGTGTGTGAGCTAGACACCATTCACACCAAGAATGATAACGATATCTAAAACCATAACGCTAAAAGCGCGTATACCGGTATGTGAGTAAGAGTTAGAACATAGGAGAGGGTTGAACATAATAGTGTGAGACTACACAGCTCATATGTGTAAGAGTTAGAGCAGAGGGGAGTTCTACGTGTGTAATGTGTGCAATGTATGTAAGAGTCAGTCCATAGGAGGGGGGCTGCTCGTATATGTGTATGTGTTAGTCCATAGGAGAAGGGCTGCTCGTATGCCTGTAAGAGGGCTACATGTCTAATGCATATAGGAGTTTGTCCATAGGAGAGGGCTACATGTCTAATGCATATAGGAGTCTGTCCATAGGAGGAGGGCTACATGCCTAATGCATATAGGAGTCTGTCCATAGGAGGAGGGCTACATGCCTAATGCATATAGGAGTCTGTCCATAGGAGGAGGGCTACATGTCTAATGCATATAGGAGTCTGTCCATAGGAGGAGGGCTCACCTGTAGGCCACGGACTCCAGGATGGCCCTCAGCAGGTGGGACTTGGTGGTGGAGGGTTTCAGGCCCATGAATGCAGCGCATGCCCTCGGGTCGTTCAGAGGTGCCTGCAGCACATGTTGAACATGCTCAGCATAGACGTATACATGTCTATACGTATATATATATAGATCTATCTACGGGGGACACCCTATCTGAGCCGCCAGCCGCCACACTCACGTCTCCTCTGCTCTGCGCCCACAATAACAGGCCACTCACACACACTACATACACACATACTGTACTACACACATGCACACACACACATACTACACACATGCTGAAGCCAGATCAGGGCTCCGCTCGCTCACATTACAACGGGGTCAAATTACGTTCACACACTGTAGCAGGGCCGGATGCTTTGGAGAGAAAAATCCACAGCCACAAAACTGTAATCCATTTCCTCCTGTTATGCTGTAAAGCGGACCACAGGAGCGTACAGTAATCCCAGCCCTCTGGTCAACAATCTGGCCTCGCATTTAGAAACGCAGGAAATGGATTTACAAAAGGTGTTGGCACAGACGGTTCGATGGCTCAACAGAAGAAATGGATTACATTTACTGCGGTGATGTTTTAGGGAACAGATTACGCGTGGTTATGGTCGGTCAATCCTCTCTAGACTACTACAGTATGTCCACCTTCAGACCTCGTTCAATTAAAAGAAAATCACATATCAATAACACTACTGTAACTACTGTAACTACTAAGAAGACATATCAGACAGGTTTGTGCAGGACAATCATGAGTAAATAACATGAGAGCTATCTGAATCCTTCTGGTGAATGCTACTGTGGAAATTACTTGTTTACCTGAATCCTAGCGGTGAATGCTACTATTTACCTGTAGGCCACTGAAGGAAGGCACAAAGCACACGCCGTCAGAGTTGTCCAGAGCGGTCACCATGTCTGCCGTCTCCGTCACCTCAGAGAAGAGCTCTGAAACACACACACACACACACACACACACACACACACACACGCAAGTGTCTTTTACCTCTACACAGTAACTCACATGCATTGATTGCTTCAGTTCATCACATACAAAAGCACAACACAATTCACTTCAGTGAAGTGCATTGCCAGATCTCTTGGATGTAAACGCATGCTTCCCTCCTGATGAACCAGAACACACAATTACATTAATACAATGCGCGGATGGGATAAATGCAGACACCAAATTCCTCATATACGCAAGTAAACTTGGCCGAACAGGGATTTCCATTATGGTGTACATTTACATATGATTCTGCTTCCTGCTCCCTCCACAGGGCAGGTGTGTGTGTGTGTGGAGTGTGTGGAATGTGTGGTATGTGTGTGACATAATTGTATAAACTCGAGGAAGAAGCTACACCTCAGTATTTGCATTTGGGCTTTCCCCTATCTACGTTCATCAATACTTCCTGGGAAACGTGGGAAAACTTGCTGTGCAAGGGCTAGCCGGCTAAGCTAACACATATGGCTAGAGAGATTAGTCAGCATTGTGCGCATCACAGAGATCATCTCTTCATATGGCTAGAGAGATTAGTCAGCATTGTGCGCATCACAGGGATCATCTCTTCTTTTCAAGTCTTCATTTCATTCAGGAAAGATAAAACTGTTCAGAGTATTTAGCTTTTTTTATCCTGATTCAAAATCAGAAAACAAACATTACAGACAAAAAAACCCTAGCTGTGAGCACTTTAGTTCTGTCTACATCTGGCACTGGACAAAGCATCACTCAAAGTAACGTGGTAACACCAGTAACAACAGCATCTTAATTGTCTCTGCTCTAGTCAATTGAGCCAAGCTAATCTACAAGGAGCATTAGTTTACACAATGGTAAGAGTTACTCTTCTCTTCTCAATATCCAAAAGTGCCTCTATAGCAGCACTCCGTCTTGGCCATCTGGGGAATAAAGAATGCAATAGGACTCATAATAAGGTATAGTCCCTAAACTTCTTTACCTCTAAAACCTTGGATTGTTTACACGTGTTTCCATGGCAACACCTTACCCAGTTCTTGTGCCCACTTGATGGCAGTGCCCGTGTCCGCAGCGTTGCCCTCTGCCAGGTACGTCACCTCGGACCCGATCTTCCAGCCAACGATGGGGTACAGGCCTGAGGGGGGCCCGACAGGATTTAAACAGGCGTTTATTTAAACAGGCGTTTACGGAGGGCTACCGTCCTGAGGGGGGCCCGACAGGATTTAAACAGGCGATTAAGGAGGACTACCGTCCTGAGGAGGACCCGACAGTATTTAAACAGGCGTTTATTTAAACAGGAGGGGTACCGGTTTAAGGAGGACTACCGTCCTGAGGTAAACATCATTAGCCAGTAGTCATGTTTACATAAACAGCTTTTTTGTCACAAAAATGTGTGCCGCCTGTTCACATGGAGTACGTTCTATTCTGATCAGGTGCTTTACAATCTTTGATCGGAATAGCTGTCGTTGCCTACTTTTCATTGGAAATATAAAGTAGGCAATCCGAATGACTGTATACATGGGTGTTCATTCAGCCTAGGAACGGACTACACCACCTTTTCCATTCCGATTAAAAATCTGAGCCGATCAGGCATTTTCATTCCGATTGAGGTGTTTATATGACAATATTTACTCCGATTGAGCTGTAATTCTGTTAGTAATAATCGGAATAGAAGTGTCCATGTAAACATGGCTATCGTCAGGGCAGGACAAGCTTAGAGAACTCGTGGTTTATAGGATTTGGTGCAGGGCCCCCCAAAACTTTACTGCTCCTTTGATCATAAATATGACGGCGAAATACCATACTGTAGTTCACGACCTCACCTGTGAATGAGGTGTGGGGCTCGTTTCCTGTGTTGATGTCCATGAATGTCCCTGTTCCCATGGTGATCTTCACATCTCCCTTGTTGAAGCAGCATTCTCCAAACATGGCCGCCTGCTGGTCTGCCATCTGCAGGACATAGATGGTATTGCAGATCACTCAAATGGAACACAACCCGGGCTTCATTACAGTGGCGGGAGATTACGTAACTTGTGCTTACGTCATAGAATGCAGCTTTATTGGGGTGAGCAGGACATTATAAATATTTTAGTGATAAATGTTATGGTAAGAGAAGCTGTTAAAATAGTTCTAGAATACAGATTCAATTAAAACACTGCTTGTCAATTCAAGTGGAGTCACATGACAGGGATTGATTCAGACCCCATTCTAAATAATATGAACCAGTATTTCAATCCAGTCAACTTCACTTGAAACTCACCAGTGACATGATGGGAACAGGCACGCCAAAGATGCTCTCGTCTGTACAGCCAAAGAAATAGCTGCCAGGAGACGAGGGAGAGAGAGGAATTTAGAGGACAGATAGTGGAATCCGCCGCTAACAAGCCGCAGCCTACAGACATGTGACTGAAGTGTTCCGGCCACTTAGCGTCTGCTACTACAATTAGCTTCCACTGTAATCACTGGACATGAAACGTACATAAATGTCATGTGTATATACAGTATGTGAATAAATGTATATAAATGTAATACACATAAATGTAATGTACAGCTGTTCTACTCCTCAACTCACCCTGTGTTCCCTATGGCAGGGTGTAATGTAATGTAATGTATATAAATGTATACAAATGTATGCAAATGTATACAAATGTAATGTGCTCACCCTGTGTTCTCTACGGCAGGGTGTACTATAATGTATATAAATTTATATACATGTATGTATATGTAATGTGCTCACCCTGTGTTCTCTACTGCAGGGTGTACTGTAATGTATATATATGTATGTATATGTAATGTGCTCACCCTGTGTTCTCTACTGCAGGGTGTAATGTAATGTATATAAATGTATGTATGTAACGTGCTCACCCTGTGTTCTCTACTGCAGGGTGTAATGTAATGTATATAAATGTATATAAATGTATGTTATATGTAATTTGCTCACCCTGTGTTCTCTATTGCAGGGTGTACTGTAATGTATATAAATGTATATGTAATGTGCTCACCCTGTGTTCTCTACTGCAGGGTGTCCTGTAATGTATATAAATGTATGTATATGTTATGAGCTCACCCTGTGTTCTCTATTGCAGGGTGTACTGTAATGTATATAAATGTATATGTAATGTGCTCACCCTGTGTTCTCTACTGCAGGGTGTACTGTAATGTATATAAATGTATATGCAATGTGCTCACCCTGTGTTCTCTACTGCAGGGTGTACTGTGATGTATATAACTGTATGTATATGTAATGTGCTCGCCCTGTGTTCTCTACTGCAGGGTGTACTGTGATGTATATAACTGTATGTATATGTAATGTGCTCACCCTGTGTTCTCTACTGCAGGGTGTACTGTGATGTATATAACTGTATGTATATGTAATGTGCTCGCCCTGTGTTCTCTACTGCAGGGTGTACTGTGATGTATATAACTGTATGTATATGTAATGTGCTCACCCTGTGTTCTCTACTGCAGGGTGTACTGTGATGTATATAAATGTATGTATATTTATCTCCCTCAACAATGGAATTCTCTTCTCTGATTGGCTGATGGGGTGGCCATTAACTTCGTATAACCTGCTACCTTTGAAGTAGTTCCCCTATCACACTTGAAGATTAATTCGCTAAACTCGTTGCGAAGTTTAAATGAACTGTCACGTCGCATCCAAGCTGAAATACAGACGTGCAGAACCATAGTAACATTGTAGCATACGACGGAGGTGGATTGTAGCTAGTTGGATGCCATGTAGGCTACAAAAGTAGCGATCTTTCAAAGTTAAAGTTAATCAGAATCCTGGGATATGCCCGCTTGACAACCGGAGAGATAGAACTAACGACTGGCTTTTGGCCGTAGCAACCAGCCATTTAGAACTAACAACTGGCTTTTGGCCATAGCAACCATCCATTTAGAACTAGTAACGGCAGTTTTGTCCTGCAAGTAGAAAGTTGATATGTGGCGGAAAGTAGTCCCACAGTCAAGACAGTTTTAGCAATGTTAACGGACGCAACGGTGGAATAAAACTATGTTCTAACTATACAGGTTATGAATACAAACGGGAGATAAGCGGGATAACGGCCTTCGAGGTCGACCGGTTCGATGGAAATAATGGCACGGCGGAGGTAACTAGCCATTATTTCCATCGAACCGGTCACCTCGTCGGCCGTTATCCCTTACGTAATGTGCTCACCCTGTGTTCTCTACTGCAGGGTGTACTGTAATGTATATAAATGTATGTATGTAACGTGCTCACCCTGTGTTCTCTACTGCAGGGTGTACTGTGATGTATATAAATGTAATGTGCTCACCCTGTGTTCTCTACTGCAGGGAAGATGCTCAGAGGAAGGGAGACCAGGGAGCACAGGAGTCCACTCCAGCACATCTGAGGACGGACACACACACACACACACACACACACACACACACACACACACACACACACACACACACACACACACACACACACACACACACACACACACACACACACACACACACACACACACACACACACACACACACACACACACACACACACACACACACACACACACACACACACACACACACACACACACACACCATCCCCGCTCATTTCCAAACGGACACAATTAGGATGCCTAAGTTCAATACAATGGTGCGATGGTCTACCTGATGTGTGTCACTGGTGCAATGGTCTACCTGATATGTGTGATTGGTGCAATGGTCTACCTGATGTGTGTGTGATTGGTGCAATGGTCTACCTGATGTGTGTGTGATTGGTGCAATGGTCTACCTGATATGTGTGTGATTGGTGCAATGGTCTACCTGATGTGTGTGTGATTGGTGCAATGGTCTACCTGATGTGTGTGTGATTGGTGCAATGGTCTACCTGATGTGTGTGTGATTGGTGCAATGGTCTACCTGATGTGTGTGTGATTGGTGCAATGGTCTACCTGATGTGTGTGTGATTGGTGCAATGGTCTACCTGATGTGTGTGTGATTGGTGCAATGGTCTACCTGATGTGTGTGTGATTGGTGCAATGGTCTACCTGATATGTGTGTGATTGGTGCAATGGTCTACCTGATATGTGTCGAACACTCCGGTTGCACTGGCGTTGGAGTAGTCGGTGAGGTATGCTGATCCTGCAGCACATGAAAAGAGAAAAGACAACTGGATTACTGAGTACAGGAGACTACATGCGCTGTTCAGCTGTACTGGGGGGAACTGCTGCATTGTGGGAGTTGTATTTTTTATTTACCCTTTGTAAGTCTATACAGCAGCCAGGTATCAATGGTCCCGAAACAGCAGGTTCCTTTTCTTACAGCCTCCTGCACCTAAAACAATAAAACGTTCAAAAACGACCAACAGTTCCTCTTGATTCGCCGCATTTTCACAACGGTTTCTCTTCATGTTTATAAACAAAAGAAGAGTGAGAACTCGACCAGAGCTACGCTGAGCGCATCATTGCACTTGACCTCTCGTCTAAAGCAATCCACACGTAGGCACCGACATCAGACACGCTCTGTCAACTGCCCACACACACCAGCACCAGCTATCTGTCTGTCTGTCTATTTGTCTGTCGGTCTGTCATGAGCAGAAGCCTTTAGAGCAGTGGTTCTCAAACTGTGGTACGGGTACTACTGGTGGTTCTCAAACTGTGGTACGGGTACTACTGGTGGTTCTCAAACTGTGGTACGGGTACTACTGGTGGTACGAGGGCTCTTTGTTGTGGTACTTTGAGTTACTTATGAATAATCACTTCAAATACATATACTGTATGCATATGTATATATACATATACTTTAAAATAGTTTGTATCTTTCTTGAAAAAAAACGAACCAACAAAAAAGCAGTAGGCTACGTACAGTCCAATGTAAAATATATTGAAAATGGCCTACAATGTGTGCTACTGTATTTCAAAGCTGGTCATAATGGTGGTACTTAGAGAGCCAATTGTTCTCTGAGGTAACTGAGGTACTCATTGTGAAAAGTTTGGGAACCACTGCTTTAGAGTGACATGAAGCAGATAGCCACCAATCTCCCGGTGTGGTCCGAGCAGCACGGTTACCTCGGGGCAGTTGAGCAGCACCCAGGCCAGACGGAAGGTCACGTGTTGGGGGGAGAACACCATGATGCTGGCCGCCTGGAACGCCTTCTGCCGTGTGACCAGGTGCAGCAGTGAGGACACACCATGGACCACCTGCAGCCAAAAAAAAAAAAAAAAAAAAAAATTATCTTTCATCTTTCATTATGTTGATTTGTGGCGAGCTCTTTATCCAAGTGTTTTCAATTTATTTTCCACACGGCCACATGCCACTACGTGTGGGCTTTTGGAGCGCATGGCGAAAAATCCATCACTGAAAAATTAAAAAGTGCCCGCACACTGATGCTCTTCCTCCCGTAGTGAATTTATTGCACAATGTTTCGACCAATGTTGGTCTTCGCGGGTACTCTTTCATTTTTCACAGGTCTATTTTCACCCTGCACCTGTCCTGCACCAAGCTGGATGTGTGCGTGTGCACTCTCTGCAACTTTGACAAATCTATCACTGGCTTGGGTACAAGACTTGAGTCACGCTTGGCTCCACACTGCGCTGGATGTAGGATAGAGCCCATAGTACACACAGGTGTTACACCATACTTAGCAGTGTGTACACACACACACACAATAAGTAACAGTGTAGATAGTACACACACACCCTCTTTATAGCATACTTAACAGTGTAGATGGTTAACACACACACACACACACACACACACACACACACACACACACACACAATACTGTAAGTAGCAGTGTAGGTAGTACACACACACACCATCTTTATACCATACTTCGCAGTGTAGATGGTACATACACACTTTACACCATAATTGGCAGTGTAGTTACAACGTAACAAGAGAGCACTGGAATATAAACTGTATCGGCAGTCAGTGGGGATTTCAGTCAAAAAGGAAGTCCCTTAATGCATGCAATTAGCTATGTGTACAGCCCTTCTAGATCAGCAGAGGAATGCACATATCACATTCAAAAGAGCATAGAGCCGGTCTGAGCTATGACACACACACACACACACACACACACACACACACACACACACACACACACACACACACACACACACACACGAAAGGAAAAAACATTCACATCTTGCTTTAGCCTCCTTTTAACACCCTAAAATGAGTTTAATCATTTACTGCTCAGGTGACCTTAACTTGTTTTGAATCAGCTGTGGACAGGTCAGGGCCACATTGGGTCAGAAAAAACATGAAAAAAAAGATTCAGCGGTAAAGAAGCAAACTCTGAGCAGGAAGATAAAGCAACGTGTGGATTGTGTTAAGGCGGGGATCACACTAGCCAGCGGCAGGTTTCCTATTGTTCTCTATGGTTCGGCAGCGGAACAGTGACAACGCTGGCGTAACGCTAGCATTGAGCAAACTGAGAGTTGAACTTGGTTCTACTTTGAAGCGCAACGCTCGGCTCATCACAATCAGTTTTAGAATGTTTAGGTATTTTGACCAATCAGATTCGTCTAAGAACGTAGCAACATAGACTGAACTTAGGAACGAGATAGAATATTTTGGATTTATTATTATGGTCTGAGCGTTGCGTTACGCTTGCCGCTGGCTAATGTGATCCCCGCCTAAATGGTTTACAACTCCCCACTGCAGACCTTCATGGTGAAAGAGGCGTTCCACGCGGTCGTAAGCTCGGCTCCTCGCAGGTCCTGCCAGCTGATGAAGTTATGAAAGGGCACTCCTGTGTTCCTGCAGACCAGCACAAGCACAGGAATTACATCCTCATGTTTGCATGCGCACACACACACACACACACACACACTCACTCTCACACTCACACTCACACTCACACTCACACTCACACTCACACTCACACTCACACTCACACTCACACTCACACTCACACTCACACTCACACTCACACTCACACTCACACTCACACACACTCACACTCACACTCACAACACACACACACACACACACACACACACACACACACATACAGTAATTGCATCTTGGTGCATCATGTACAGTACACATTCCTCTATGTGATTGAATGAAGTAGTCAGTAATTAGCATGCCCACTCACTTGTCCCAGGTGGTGAAGGTCCCCCTCTGAGTGGAGATGCCGAGGGATTGGATCTGACTCATGTGCAGGCCTGCATCTAAACAGTAGATTGGAGACGCAGATGTTAGTGCAGGAATGCCTCAAGCCTTAAAGTCCCTGTATAATCCCAAAATTGGTCATTTGTTTGGAAACACCTGGTTTTGGTTAGAAAAATACTCCTGAAAACACGTGTAAAGACCGTAAACTGTGTGGTCCTGACAGGACATCATCATTTTCTGCGTTCCATTTTGTTGGGCGGTCCAATGAGGGCGCATTGATGTTGCAGTTTGCAGTCGATTACGGTGAAAATCCTGATCACGATTATTTTGTTACCTCCGCCAGAAAGTTATGTTTTCATCGGGGTTTGTTTGTTGGTTGGTTTGTTTGTTTGTTTGTTTGTTTGTTTGTCAGTCTGTCTGTTTGTTAGCAAGGTAACTCAAAAAGTAATGGATGGATTTCAGGGAACCATTTTCAGGGAAGGTCTGAAATGACCCAAGGAAGAAACTAATAAATTGTGAGTGATCAGTATCATCGTCTAGATGCAGGAGGCGATTATGTGTATGTGTTAGCTTGGCAGAGGTTTGCGCTCTCTGAGTGCTTTTCTAGTTCACTGAAATCTTGATTATTAAATGTGATAACTCAGTGATTTTGGAACTAACACCCATAGCAGCTACTGTATTAAAAATTGACATGTTTAAAAAATTCAAATTGAACTTTAAATATAATCCAACAGGAAAAAGACATGTGGACAGATAATGCACACGACAACTCAAGACAAAAGGAGAGCATTGTTATGACACTGAATGTAGCAAAAATAATCATTTTATTTTGATTATGTTATTTTCATAATTGTTGGAAGTCATAATCACGATTCATTGATTCATTCGATTAATTGCACAGCCCTACAGGGACCCTGTGCTGCTTTGCCAATGACCTCTGACCTCTTCTCATTTGTCTTTTTGTCTGCGCCTCAAACCGCCTACTTGCACTCTTCAAATAGCTTAAGTATAGAGCAGATATTGAGACAATTCTAGCCATGGAAATGTGGGCACCACGCAAGTAAGCACTCAGCGCACACTAGCAGTGTACTGACAGAAGTATGCGGTTTGGGACACAGCGCGCACTGTACTGACAGAAGTATGCGGTTTGGGACACAGCGCACACTAGCAGTGTACTGACAGAAGTATGCGGTTTGGGACACAGCGCACACTAGCACTTTACTGACAGAAGTATACGGTTTGGGACACAGTGCACACTAGCACTGTACTGACAGGTATGCGGTTTGGGACACAGCGCACACTAGCACTGTGCTGACAGAAGTATGCGGTTTGGGACACAGCGCACACTAGCAGTGTACTGACAGAAGTATGCGGTTTGGGACACAGCGCACACTAGCACTGTACTGACAGAATTATACGGTTTGGGACACAGCGCACACTAGCAGTGTACTGACAGAGGTATGCGGTTTGGGACAAAGCACACACTAGCAGTGTACTGACAGAGGTATGTGGTTTGGGACACAGCTCGTCTCTATCCCCCCTCCCTTCCTTCCTTCCTTCCTTCCTCCAGTCCTAGCCCCTCCTCCTAATTAATGTTGTGAAGGAACGATAGGAGGATGGCGTAAATAAAAGAGAGCGATATGGGAGATAATGGCTGTGTCTGAACCATAAGCACACACGCTGGGCAGTGTGCATTTTCCGGAAGTTACGTCAGAATAGACTGTCCGAAAGTCAAGCGCTCTCACTAGATGGGTACTTCGTTTGGCGTGATTTCCAAGCGTGCATCGATGCATCTTTTTTGGCCTCAGATATCCCATAATCCATTGCGCAGCGCAGGTCAAGCAAATCATCAAGCAACACACCCCCCTCCCCGAGTCAGGTGACACCAACTAGTTGCTGCTGTCCAAATGTAGGGACGCATACTGAGGAGCACGCTAACTGAGACGCTACTGGAAAGAACGGTACTATCCAGCGTGGGCCCTTGACTTTTGGACACGGCCAAGATGTCCTGCTCACTCACGCATGACTTTTAAGAGACATCAATTACTGAGGATGCGGCGCATGACCTCTTAGGCTAGGATAAACAGACAAGCAAACTGCAGAGAACATGAGCTTATACCAAAGCCCAACAATGTCATATGAACATGGACTCTTTCCACTTATCGACCCCGATGGGGAATACAAATGAAATAAATAAATAAGTAGAGTTGCAAATCTTCAGTTCAGGAGTCTAATTGCTGAAGGGTAGAAGCTGTTGAAGCGCGCCCTGTGTGGCAATTAAAGTTTCTATTCTATTCTATTCTGTTAAATAAAACAGAAACCAAAGGTTGGCAGAGGTGAGAGGGAACTTTTTACCATGGCAGCTTGGATCAATAATCACACAATTCTGAAAACACTTCCACGTACGACACTCTTGTGTTTCCTTGTGTACCGGTCCTTCCACCTCCCTCCTCCCTCCTCGGTCTTGCCTCCTCATGTTTCAAATAGATGTCCTCGATGACGTCAGTAAATGATTTCCGGGGCACGAGCTAGAGGACCGAGGACCAAGGAGGGATCCTGTATGCAAGAGGTTTGAGAACCTCTTTCATCACGGTTTTCTCGCTTTTTGCTCGCTGTTTTCTCTACATAACACCCCAGACAGCTTCAGGGTAGTATATGTGTCACGATACTCTTCGCTCGGTTAGTCTCCCGTTTCCTCATTCCCTGTTCCTACGACAACGGTCTACTCGCTTTCTGCTTCTTTTCGCTAGCTCTGCCATGACGGATGTCTGAGGAACTCCATGGCTACCTTGTTCTAGCCGGTGCCTGGCGTGTAAGTGTGTAGTGCCGTAAAGCAGTCTGTTACTGTACATCGCAAGACCGCAAGACTTTCTGACTCTGAGGCGGGTGGCTCGCCACACCAAAGTTGCAAGGCTGGGTTTGTTCCGCTAAACAGACGCTAGGCGGAAGCAAAATGGCCACCAGAAAAAAGGCATACAACCATTCGAATAACTCTGAAGCGGTTAAATTAAGGTAAATTAAAGCTTAATTAGGTTAATTTACCCCTTATCAGTTTTGTTATAAATAAAGTGCACCGCACTCATGTTAGCGCCTAGGTGTGGAGTCCTTTAATATAAAGGTGACCAGATGTCCGAGACCATAACTGGGGACATAATCCCAAAAATATAGAAAAAACGGGGACATTTTCAGTTTGACTATCAATCTGAAATCTGATTGAAATTACATACAAGTTTTACCTTCAAAAAATGGGGACACAGATAGTTTTTTTCTGTATTTTCCCGGGGACAGGCAACCAAATATGGGGAATGTCCCCTGAAACCGGGGACATCTGGTCACTCTACTTTAGTAGTTCATTGAACAGGTGGACAACCTCCAAAACTTTACAGTCCCATGGATTCTGTGTGCGCTCAACACAAATATTAGCTGTAAGTTACTATTTAGCTGATTTACTGCCTAAATAAACTGGTCGGCATTCAGCTGACCTGCCCACAGTTTAGCTGAATATAACCAAATACTCCTCATGTTGAAGCATAATTCAATAATAACATACATGTGGTCAATATTTCTATTCATTATTTTTTACTGACTGATTAATGATACCATTTTCTGTGATGTGACAAACTCAAATCACCATTTATTTTAGATTTACAGGGACACTAAGATAAGAATAAATTAAAAGTGATGTAAGAGTTTATCCAAAAATGATTAAACCCAGAGGCTATCAATGCTTAACCTTCTCAGATGTAATCAAAATACCTTCAGTTCCCAAAGTTGTGCTTTGGTGGCTTGAATGGAGGGCATTGATACATATACAGTTAAGCCCAAAATTATTAGCCCCCCTGAAATTTTGGAACATTACCCTAAAATTCTCCTTAAATTTTTCATCCCTGATCAAATTATAAAAATCAAACATTCGCCAGTGTTATTATGTAGAATCTGGTGCATTTTGGAGTGTTAAAGGAGTCCTAGAATTCAAAACCACATTCACCTTGTTCCTGTTGAATTTAGGCTGCGAGCAGTGTCCAAAGGACAACACCAAAGACTTTACCGCGTCCCCCGCCTGCTTTCGTATGCAAATTTGGAAATAGAAACAGCCGTGTTGAAATGCTCCAATCTGAACAGGGCTCAGATAACACGTAATAGGCGCCCATCCCCCTTTAGATACACCCCCTCTCATTTGCATACCTTCGATTAATAATTCTTGTTAAACTGCTCTTACGATGCTAGTATCTAGATATAGAGCTCCACAGTCCCGCCCACAGCCTTGTCCGGAAGAAAAAATCTAATACAATTTCTCCATTGACAATTGGAGAATAAGCCATAACATCGTAACCGTCCATGGTAGACTTAAAACCAGCTACGATGTGACTAAGCGATTATACCTGCTCATATAGATGTCAAAAGTTAATGGGGGCATCAACCTTGTTTTGAGAAAACAATGCTTTATTCACGATTTAACGAGAGAGTACTACACTACCCGACACCCTAACGTGTAAAACTGGTGAAAGCAGAGCCTTTGATTGGTAGAGATCGCCGTTGCCATTAGCCTGGAAAACCAGCGCCAACTGCTGGACGGCAAAATGTTTTGCCTGCATTTGGGTCTGGCCTCGGTCCATTGAACATTTTGAAAACACTGCCCTGAATCTGGCAGATGGCAACTAAACCAATCACAACGCCGAGATGTGTTTTGAACCAACGCGGGCGGGGCAGAGGGCTCTGGGGCGGGGTTTTGAGGGAGCGTTGGCCTATAGGCACAGACACGGTTTGAAAGACAACGGGTTGTGCTCACCAACAATGTTCCGTTGTATCCATTGATCGAGGCCAGACTAAATTAGACATCCAATCCATTTAGGCTGGTTTATCAGGCTACGTTGCCATGGCAATCCCAAACAAACTGTACTCAACTTTTCCCGCGCCTATCGTCCAGCTATGTCTCGCTGGAACTTCAAAACTTAAAATGGCTGCAGGGCTGTCAGGACCGATGTGTGGTCTTCCGAAAAAGAACGGTTTTCTCATCTTGAAGGTTGAATTTACTCAATGGAAACGGTAGGAAGTAATCATCTTCTTTTCTCAGATTAATATGGAACCGTATTAAACTATCGTTAGGCTGCAAATGTTGGAAATGTGTGTACGTTTGCAAAGCATCATGGGATTTGAGTTCTCTATCTCGGAATTTAAGATATGTACACAGTCTTGTACCTTTCGCTTTTTTTACATTTTCTGTTCATTTTTTCACTCGAAATTATAAGTTATATGCTTATGAGTCACATTGTAGCTGGTTAGCCTAAGGCATGGTCTAAAACTCTTTATATCCGAATTTTTCCAGAAGTCAATGGGAGAAATGAATGAGAAATTTACTTCCGGACAAGCACCTCTCTCGGAGGAGGGGCGGGACTGTGGAGCTCTATGTGGTCTATGGCAGAGACGTTGTAATGCTAGCGTTATTACAGCTAACTTTGGAGAGTTACTATAGCCTACTAAGAAATGTACTGATAAAACTTACCAATCTAACACATTCATTCTGTTGGGGAATCTGCTGCACTTCATCTTCGTCAGAACCTTCTTCTGACTCGGTTTATACATGTACGGCTGTATTCCTTATTTAAATCCATTGTTGATAGCTTTATCAAAGACTTTGGCTTTATTTACCAGCAGTAAACGTAGTTTCACCAGAGAATGTCTAATAAGGGGAGAACTGCCACTGTCGTTATACTTCCGGTTTTGAAATGGTTGCAGTTCCACGCTGGTTCCATTAGAGGCGCTACATTTGGAGTGCAGAATGCATGGCGGTCTATGGAGCAATACCCCTCAAAATCCGCTTTTCTCAAAATATAATTTTTTGTCAATGAATTTGAATGTTGTTTTCGAAAGGGGATGCAAAGAAATTACGTATTGCGTGGTGTTTGATTTTTTAGAGTCACTTGTTTGCTTTAAAACGTCTTTTAAAATGTAAATGACGTCATACACTCAAGCTTCATTAGCAGAATGCTAGCGTGGTATGGGCAACAACAACTCAACCTGTAAGAAATCGGAAGGACATAAGTACTCGTTCATTCAACTTTTGACCTATAACCTATGTTGAACTTGCAAAAACTACAATCAAATCTGAGATCTCTCAACGACAATTGGGTGAAAGAGCCAACTTTAGCCGTCTAGCTCCGTAGGCTCCCATTCATTCTGCACTCAGGCGACCGCCCCCAGTGGAATTTTGGTGGAACTGCAACCAAAAGTCGTTACAATGGGACTTAATAGCGAGTGGCAAGGCTCTCCGTAGACGGGCTCTGGTTTCACTTTGCTCTAGCTTCAGACCGGTGGATTGAGCCAATCAACTTTCAGGACATATCGGCCAATAGACCAATCAGCGCGCATCTCATTTGAATATTCATGAACTTGCTGAGTGGGCGGGAAAAACAAACTGTTTCAATGCAAGGCTTATTTATGACCTTGTATTAGGCGATCTAGCAGTGCTCCTGGGGTGTTTTCAGCCCCACAAATTTACATATGACATTATTTAGGCTCAAAGATCAATTTGTAATGGTCAAAAAATGCGTTCTATGACTCCTTTAATATATTATTAGGAATGCTTAATCTCAAATTGTGTGAAAAGTGGAGTGGTCAAAATTAATAGCCCCCATGTGATTTTTTTTGCTTTTAAACGCACACGACCAACCTGTCACCTTTCAAGCCACACCTTTGCAGTTAGTTAATGTCCAGACAACACCTGAACACCCAACCAGCATTGATTGTTTACCTAAAGACTTCAAGGAACAGGCCTACAGGCACTTGAACACCTGTCTGAGAGGGGACTGCCTTTACAGGCATACTGAAGATAAAGGAAATCTGTCTGGACCTCAGAAAGAACATCATTGAGGCCTACAGTATAATATGGAGAAAGGCTATACTGTAATTTCTAGATGCTTCACAGTCTGTAGAACAGCCGTGCAAGGCATCATTACAAAGTACAAAGAGTTCCAAGTTTGTGCATAACAAACCTAAGTGTGGATGAAAATGCTAAATATCTCAATCTAGAGAGAAAAATCATCAGGGATGTTAGCAAGCAACCCTGCACATCCGCCAAAATGATAGTTGCTGACCTTGAGACCTCTGGGGTTAAAGTCTTGAGGAAGACAGTAGCGAGGGATTTTTATTGTGGAGGCCTCCAAGGTTATCGGCTGAGAAAAACCCCTTACTCCAAAAGGGGCGCTTCAAAGTCAGACTGAACTTTGGCCATGCACATTTAAAAGCTAAAAATGAGTTTTGGAAAACTGTCCTTTGGTCTGATTACATTAAACTGGAGCTGTTTGGGCACATGGATGTTGCCTATGTTTGGCGAAAAAAGGGAAGGCCTACAACCATAAAAATACAGTTCCCACAGTGAAGCATGGTGGTAAGAGCATCATGTAATGGGGCTGTTTTGCTGTCTCAGGCACAGGGAGCCTTGTTTGGGTGCATGGGATCATGAAAAAGAAAGATTATGTTGACCTTTTGAGGGATAACATCAAGACGCCTGCTCTTAGTCTAGGCTTAGGTCACCACCAGGTCCTTCAGCATGATAATAACCCAAAGCATAGTGAAGAGTGGTCTAAAACGCCCTAAAGGATACCAAAATCAAGGTGCTGGAATAGCCTACACAGAGACCAGACCTCAACCCCATTGAGAATCTGTGGCACGTGCTTAAAGCAAGAGTCCATACAAGAAAACCATGCAGTTTGAACGAGCTGGAGCTAAAGAGTGCTTAAGAGATATGCGCCAACCTAGTAAAAGACTATTCAAAGAAGTTGTTGTCAGTTGAAGCAAAGAAAGGCTACACTATTGACTATTAATGGTCTGGGGGCTAATAATTTTGAACATGTCAATTTTTGCTTTTCTTGTCACAAATCAGAGCATGAGTAAACAATGATCATCAAACTTTGTGGGCATACTGTCTTTGCGCTTCTGTAATCATATAAACTAGGCACATTTTTGGAAATGGTCATTTTCATGTAGGCCTATAAACAAAGGATTATGTCTGAATTCATAAGGGGGGCTAATAATTTTGGGCTTAACTGTAGGATACATAGGCCTATAATATTCATTAGCATGATACAGTGTTGATACACTACAGTCAGACATGGTTACGTCAATCAAGCACCCTTTCAGATCATTATTTTGACTGTGCCTCAAATCAAATCATGAAGCTGAATTGTTCTGGAGGAGCCATAATATAGCTTGATGACGAATCTCTGTTAGTGGGCTACCGAATGTGGGGAAGGGGGTCAGTGCAAGCAGAGGTCACATGACGTTGCGGGGGAAGTTTACTTTGTGCCAAAGTGCCACTCATAATCTATACGTCTGACAACTTACAACGCGCGCGCACACACAAACACAAACACACACACACACACACACACACTCACCTTGAACAGCACCCTTCACTACTGCTACGAAACTCTGCCACAGGTCCTCTGGATCCATCTCGACCCAACCAGGTTTGGGATATAAGGGAGACACCTGAGAATATTAAATTAAGCCGCCATAAAATGTTATGCGAGTTGCGTCCGTCTTCATAAGCACATGACACGTCAGCCTATATTGTCAACGCTCTTATTCATGAACATTTCTTAAAATCGGTGGATTACTTGATGTTACCTTTCTGGAAGATGATCCTCTAACATTAGCCTCTTTGTCATACACGTGACATTTAATTCCCGTTGTCCCCACATCAACAGCCACAATGTAGCTTTTCTTACAGAATCCATTGCGAGTAGCCATCACAACACAAACTCGAGATAGCTTGGGCTCAAGCTAGTATGCCACCGCTGTACCCACTCGAAGCAAAATCTTACACAGGCTTTCCTTGAAATTGTCTACCATGCCCTGTCGTGGACAATACACAATCTGATCTTTTGCTCGTGACAGAAGTTACAGCTGGTGGTAGTTCTGCTACGCGTCGCCCATAACACCACCATCGGGTATCCAATTAGTAGTGTTCTTCTGTCAAAGTAGCAAACCTTGCTAACACTTTCAGCTCCGAGTCCGTTCCCTGAAAAGCATGTTTTGTTGTGGACCAATTTACTCTCGCCCACTTTATGAACACGCCTAGAAAACAACCAATGCCCGCCCCCGTGAAGGGGCGCGAAATAAGACCCTGTCCCCCTCAACAACAAAAAGCAAAAAAACAACCCTTTGTACACTCGGTTGTTTTGCTTTATCAAGCATCTTATCCTATGGATTGGCTGATTCTAGCTTATTGTTCAATGAAGATGTGTATTCAAAATTGCTTAATGCTCGTTCGCTCGCCTTAATAAGGTCAAGAGGAGTAAAAAGACAAAAACTGATGTGTAATCGGGCTGTTGACAAGCTACATGAGCCAATAATTTATTGTAGGTTAGGCTAGTCTATGCAGCCTACTTTGCCAATAAGTTAGCTCTACTGAAAATGTATGACAAATTGAATATTGTGACTATGTGCACTGATGCATCAACTGTTTTGCCAGCTCAAAGGCTCACTGATGTCTGTTATGTAAACTTTGGGTAAGTCAGGGACTGTTCTATCTTTTACGGTCTATGGAAAACGGTTACATTGGATCAAAATTGACATAGGCTAAACACAAAACACTTCCACAGAAAAGTCAACAGCTAGTTTGAGTTGCTTCAGCCAAAAGCCAGGAACAGGCAGTGTTTAATATCACCATGAAGCAATTGTGGCAGATTGATTTTATGTTCAGAAGAAAAGTTAGGTAAAAAGCCTAGCCTATGCCTTATAAACAAAATGAGGCATTGTCTTGCCTCCTATCATAGAGGAAAGGCATCCTACATTTTTGGTTAAGTTTACTGTGTTGAGTTCTGAACCCATCATAAAACATAGTGAACTATAAACTAGGCTAGCCTACATCAAGTTATTTCAGCGTGGAAGGGACTGCACAATGTCACCATAGGCTAGGACTGACATTAATAGTTATAGACATATAAAATGCGTTTTTCAAATACAAAATAGCATCCTGTCTTTTGCATTTGTATTTAGTATCAAAATACTTCATAGGTGTGCATTTTTACTTCATAGGTGTGCATTTTTGTAGTCAGACTGGTGCTAACTGCGCAGACCTGTTGTGATCATATTCAAGATGATCCAGTGCAAGATGAGTGACTTGTACAGTAGGTTGCTCAAACACACACACACACACACACACACACACACACACACACACAATACACTCCCTCATACCAACCGCTTAGTTTCTTGAGAATTTTAATCATCCAATCGGAAGACATGGAACATGGAACCGGTTCTGTGGTTACCCTGCAGGGTGTAGGCCTACTGATGAAAGATTAAATAGATTTGATATTTGCAAAGTGATATCATGCGCCCTTTAAAGAGTTTATAGTACTTTTTGTATTTTGTTTTGATACCCTACATGTGTGGCTAGGTATTTAGTCGTTTGTTTTGATACACTTTAAATTAGGGTGTTTGATATTTTCATCCCTGCCAACACCTAGAGTAGCCAGGCAGCTGCTGCACTCTGGGGGCATATTCAAAATCATGCCCCCCATCGTAGCGTTGCAGCTGCCTGGCTGTTCAACCTGTTGGCTGCAGCAGCTCAATCTACTGTAGGTAGCACTGATTGTTTTCAGGGTTTTTTTCTCCCCATCTGGAGGGCATCGGGGGCCGTTAGCCTACTGCACAGCTATATGTACCAGCTAGCTACCATGACACTCAACGCCAACTCATCTACACCCAAACTGGGTTGGAGGCTGCACACTGTGCAGATGCACAACTGAGAACCCCCCCCCCCCCCCCCCCAAAAAAAAAAAAAAAACTCCTTGACTTTAGAGCCGACTGTGGGTGCTCTTAACACTGATGATGAAAGGGAGGCCCATTGATAAATCTGCATTGGTTCTACAAAGCAAAATGCTCACAAGTAGCTGTTTTGCAGCAATTTTAAGCCGTTGTCTCCAAGTTCCCTCAGCTGATGGCTGATGGAAGAATTTGAGGTGCTGTAACTTAAGACATAAAAATATACAAAACATTAGCCTATGACCGTGAATTGGGGCCCATTTAATTATGGAGTTTTGGCCTTGACTTGATTGTATGTCGGAATGCTGTGCAACTCCATTAGAATTCCTTCTGGCCTCCGATTCTGTTCTAGAATAGTCCAAAGGACAAAAGGAAGGAGGACAAAGAGAAGCTAGAGGCCCACTCGGCCGCTTCACATGCCCTGGCTAAAGAGGGGAGTTCACGTCGGGGAATCCTGCAGCTGGCCAAATAAGGTGAGAGCATCAGGTGAGGGCTGCAACAGGAGCTGAGGGCATAGCAGCATGGCCAAGCTCCAATTACAGTTAGCAAGAGAGGGAAAGAGGACCTAGTACGGGCCCGCCCGTAGGACTAACCTTTCGATAATTGTATGGTATTATTTCAATTATTGGAACTTGATTATTTGAATGATTGTATTATTTTATGTATGTTGCAATATGTGAGTGGCTACATGTAAAATCTATTATTTCAGAGTCATCTAAGGCCTAACAAACAAAAAAATAGTCCAAGTAGCCTCGATTGGAATGTCATGATTGATTTGACAAGAAGACACAGTTCACAAGCAACTTGCCTCTCTCTCTGTTGTGTATTGATTGATTGTATATTGAGTATTAGCATTCAATAACAATAACTCAATCATTTGCACATCATGAGTTCATGAGTCCACGTCTTGAAACTCACGTTTTGATATAATGAACCAAATAGAACACACTCTGCATGAGCAAAGTGTGCCATGTGCTGTGGAATAAATGGTGGATTAGATATTTAAATATATGTAGGCCTCGTTGTATACAGTATGTAGGCCTATATGTTTATGTATGAGGTACAATTTAAATCGCTGCGATTTAGAGTTACACTGATTACATTTTAAATCATTATAGAAATGTAGGAAACTCAAATTCAAACATTTCTTTCACTGCACCATGCAGCCTCAGGTGTCTCATCACTCTCCTCCTCTCTGTTGATATTGATAGCCTCAATGACAAACCTCTCCGCGAATGTAGGTCAAATTAGTTTTGTTATAGACCAACAGGTCCTATTATCCAGCCAGCATGTCTTTAGGCCAGGAGTGTTTTGCAAAACAAAAGGCATTTAACGCTGTGCTGTTGGAATTGATTAACAAAATCTCACTCTCGCACGCACGCACGCACGCACGCACGCACGCACACACGCATGCACAGACACACACACCCCTCCCCTTAGTTTAGGATCTGGTAACCTTTTAGTTTTAGGGTTTTGTCTTTGTAACTTCAGGACAGTGGAGAGACAGGAAGTGAGTGGGAGAGAGAGATGGGGTGGGTTCAGGACATGACCGCAGGCTGGAATCATTTCATTGTTTTCATACATGAGATAATTCAAAGTGAATTTATATACAATGACCACTAGAGTGCGGTGTTGCGCAGTTCATAGTTAGAGTTCTCAATGAGGAAAGGCCAAAGTGTCACTTGCATATTACCAGAGTGGAGTTGGAGACTTTCACTTGGCTAGCTGCTCTCCTTCAACACACAAAGTTGCTTCCAAGATAACAGGATTTGTCTTCTGTAGAGGTATTAGTCAAGTGTTTAAACTGGAGTTATGGCCAAATGATTGGACTTTCTCCATAGTATGTGTAACCCCTACAGATAACTCAGGATTGTCAACATGAGAATGCTGAAGTGTTCATCAATATTGGAAGATAACTCAGTAATACACATTAAAGAAGATACAATATGAGTCAAACTTCACATAGGTCGACAAACTCGCCTCTCTCCTGACAAGAGGCTTGACAAACAGTGCCATGACTGGTTTGTGATATGAGCCAGTTCAGTTCCGTGCAACGACAAAAACCTGGGGCATTCCATCAATGCCACATTAACTGACTGAATTGTCCACATATCCGCAAATACGTAAAGTAAATGTGGAACTAGCACTTCTCAAAAAAAAAAAAAGAACGAAAAAATATCCACAAAAAAAAACAAGTCAGTGTTCCAGATTTAGGGTATTTCTGGCTCGGCTCTACCGTAATTTCCTGACTATCAGCCGCGGCTTATACATTGATTATGCAACATTTCTTCAGCTATGAGGTTAATACGGGGGGGGGGGGGGGGACAGTTAATATGGTTTTGTTTCTTTTAACTTGCATAAAACACTGTCCTGCGGCTTATACACAATGCGGCTTATATGCAGGAAATGACTGTATAACTCTGGTGAACACAGTTGGTCCAGGTTTGTTGGTGTGTCTTCCTACACTGAGGCTCATTTGAGCAGTAAACCTCTATCCCAGTTCCAGCCCTCTGAGACGTGATAACATTACATCATCTGCGTAGATACCTGAGGACGCTCCTACACCCCTGGGACTTGTTCACTACCCAACTGGGTGCTGGTGTTTTTAGAGACAACAATAAGCAGCAAAGATTCTAGAACAGAGCTCTGTTCTAGAATCTTTTGATAAGCAGTCACTTGAATGAAACCTCACCTTCCTGAGGTAAATGCTGTTAATCCACAGAGAAACACGACTCCTTCGCCCAGCTAACGACTTGAGTAGCATAATCAGGTTCTGTGCACATGATCACACACCCATACAGACTCCAGAAAAACCTGTTCCGATGTTTTCAATGGGGGAACGTGTTGAGATCATCGGAGACACCAGTATCAAGTGACAACAAAGTGATAGAATTACTTTTATTATCAAATGGTCAAACAAGAGCACACAAGAAAATAAACGGTAGTTCAGATACATAAAAAAAAATATTTCCACATTATTCAGAAAAAAATAAATCATTAGCTCTTATTAAGAAATTAGAACATTTGGCTCACACAACTATCAGATCAATAACTTTGAGTAATGGATAGTCCCTTTGTACAGCATGAACTCTAAAGACTAAACAATGATTAAAAAATAAGTCAACCTTTGTTTAACAGTTTACGGTATTTTGCTTCGGTTTCATATTATCTAACGATATTCACAGTCCCAATATTGAGAAAATATATTGTTTTTTTTGTTTGTTTGTTTTATTAAATCATCTAACAAGTCACAGCAGCACGTACATAATTAATAGATTAGAAATTCCCACTGTACAGTTGCCACTGCAGTCTGCCACATGAATGCCTACAGTAATTATGGGATAATTGGAATAACTATTTGGTTCAATCGTGATTTATTGGTAAAATAAAATAACAAAAACACTGAAAAAAAACAAAAATATGTTTAAAAAGTTGCAGGGACGTGCTTATTATTATAACACACTACTTGTGCATCAACTTCTTGGAATGTGATGTCCATTCCATTGCTGGTTGGGTGGAAGGCTGGTCATGAGGTGCATCTCTTAAGCCTCAGTCAGGGGGGGGGGGGGGGGGGGGGCACTGGTTGGGTGGAGGGCCAGTTCTGAGGCACACTTCTAAAACCTCAGTCTGGCGTCATATGAAGTTTCCATCGGCTCGTCTGACTGCACTCATGGCGAATTACAGATCAATAGCCAGTCAGAGAGGTCTTCAAAAATAATGGATGGGGGTGGGGGGGGTGGAAGCGATCGATGGACATTCGCCGGTCATCTGAGATGCAGCAGCTATAGATAGAAGCAGAGAGGGGCGCAGACCAAACAGCAGCTCGCGCTGGAGAGGTTGTGGCCCTGACCTGGGCCGGCTCCGGGCCAATGGCGGCAGCAGCTAACAGGAAGTGCACACGAGGAGCAGTGACCTACTGCCCTGTCCAAACTACCCCATCACGTCCCTTTTCAGGCCAGCTCTGGGTAGTAGCGAGCCCACGCTACGTAGCCCTTTAGCACTCCACAGGTCAGCCCGATGCCTGCTGTCCACAGCCTAACCACAGATCAAAGCTGATGGAGGCTCTTTGGGTAAAGAGAGAGAGAGGGAGAGAGAGAGTGTGTGTCTCTGTGTGGACAGTGACTGCACTGCGCATGATCAACACAGGGGAAAGGATGTGAAACTATGAAAGGAAGGCTTGGCTGTCATTCAAAATGTCCAGCACACACACACACGAGCAGTACTGTAGCAGTACATGAGTGTGCAGTTGTTCATAGTCTTCCTCTCCCTCCTCTCCCATAGTCTTCCTCTCCCTCCCTCTCAAACTAAACCCACACTGAGTCGCAGATAACTAGCAAATGTTCAGCACATCTTTTATCAATTAGCATGGAAAATGCTATGCAGCTCGAGACCCACAAATTAACACTCAAATATGCAGGAAGCTCTTTCTTTTTTGCTTTTTTTTTTACATGATATAAGGCCACTTCCAGATGGCTCACGAGCTGAGGGAATCTCCCCACTGACACAACGAGCACAGACACATGACAGACAGAGCACAGACACATGACAGACAGAGCACTTCCTGATGCAGCAGTGGAAAAGTGGTGAGCCGCCACCTTCTCTCTGAGTGGTGTGGAAATGGTGCCGACCGCTGGTGACTGGTAGAGAAGCCATAAATCACCAACTAAAACCCCACCAAAAGCCACCGCCGAGAAACATTCACGTCAAGAAGACACACACAGACTCCGGGGCAGGGGGTAGGAGACGACACTAAACAAGCAAAACGTCAGGCAATGACCAAGAAAGGAGACAAAAAGAGATGAACGAAGCAGACCACAACGTCACTTGCGTATGAGCTGACCTCGATTTTGTTTTGCATCTGTGAGTAAGAACAACGCTGCCTTTACCTCTCCACCAGGTCTTGCGGGACGGTGGGGGGGGGGGGGGGGCTGGGTATTTTTACACCCTCTCCGTGGCACTTTGGTGTCAGAAGACAAGCGGAGTAGAATTCTAAGTTGGAGTCCAGTCGAATGGGAGGGAAAAAAAAAATATACATAACAGCTCTGACATCAGTGTCATGACTAAAAGTGCGTTTGGAATACACTTTCCCAGTAGGCCCCAAGGACTATGCACGTTAACCATTCTGTGGGTTCATCAGCAGACGCTCCGCTTTAGCCGTTTTAGGGGTCATTGTTGTGCAAAATCAGCGCGAGCGTCTGCGCTCACTCTCTCCTCCTGCTCCTCCTGTGTGTGTGTGTGTGTGTGTGTGTGTGTTCTGTGCGGACTCTCTTCTCCTGCTCCTCTGGCGAGTGTGTGTGTGTGTGTGTGTGTGTCCTGTGCTCTCTCTCTCCTGCTCCTCTGTTGTGGGCAGGCTGGGCCGGCGGGTCAACTGAGGATGTCTGAGTGTGCCAGACGGCCGATTCCACCCGGCCGAAACATGAGCCAACCACACCAGCACTTAAGGCAGAGGGACTCTCTGTGTGTGTGTGTGTGTGTGTGTGTGTGTGTGTGTGTGTGTGTGTGTGTGTGTCTGTGTGTGTGTGTGTGTGTGTGTGTACCAAGCAAAACGGGGACGAGAGGTTAGAGAGAGAGAGAGAGGCTGGCAACCGTTTTGCTTACACCATCCATCCAAACAAACAAACAAACAAACAAAACAAACAAACGACACACACGAGGCACAAATGGTCATCCAGTCATCCTTGACGACGGTCCTCATGATCGCTCGCTGTGAGCGGCAGCTGCAGCGGCGGGTCAGCTGTTGCTTTGCGTTGTTCTAGAACCAAGCGAGGCGGCCATCTTCCCACGTGGCGCAGCGCTCGCTCGCTCTGGAGTCCCTCCCCCCCCCCCCCCCCCCTCCTCCTGCCTGTGTAGATCACACCGCCACACTTCCTCTTCCTGGTTGTGTCCTCAGTCACTCTGTGGCTGTCAGGGGACGTGTGTGTGTGTGTGTGTGTGTGTGTGGGGGGGGGGGGGGGGAAGGGGGGTTGAGTGCATCTGATCCAACCCGCTCCGGCTGCATGGTGGACTTGGCAGCATGGAGCAGCCACGCCACCTTTAGCATCATACTGTACAGAACATGCCTCTCATGGCCCCAAAGTCCAGCAATAAAAGTGCCATTATCTAGCTCCTGGACAGAGCAGGCTGTCTGCGTGACGTACACACACTCTCCTTTCATAGACATTAGCAGAAGAAGAGAAGAAGGGGGGGGGAGAAAAGGACAACCTTGTCCCATCGCCGGGGGGGGGGGAAACAACTGAGTCGCACCAAAGGTCAGGATTCAGTTTATGGGTGTTTGTGTGCGTGTGTAACAAAATAAGGCACACAGGGCTGTGTGTGTGTGTGTGTGTGTGTATGTGTGTGTGTGTGTGTGTGTGTGTGTGGGTGGGGGGGGGGGATTTAGGACCTGAAGACGTGCACTGCGCGCACCACGTACTGTCTGCAGATGGGGCACTCGCTCATGCGCTTGTGTGTGTGTGTGTGTGTGTGTGTGTGTGTGTGTGTGTGTGTGTGTGTGTGTGTGTGTGTGGGGACTTCAGGACCTGAAGACGTGCACAGCGCGCACCACGTACTGTCTGCAGATGGGACACTCGCTCATGCGCTTGTGTGTGTGTGTGTGTGTGTGTGTGTGTGTGGGGACTTCAGGACCTGAAGACGTGCACAGCGCGCACCACGTACTGTCTGCATATGGGACACTCGCTCATGCGCTTGTGTGTATGCATGTGTGTGTGTGTGTGTGTGTGTGTGTGTGTGTGGGGACTTCAGGACCTGAAGACGTGCACAGCGCGCACCACGTACTGTCTGCATATGGGGCACTCGCTCATGCGCTTGCCGCACTTGGTGCAGGTGACCATGTGGCCGCACTCCAGCAGCACGCAGTCGATGGGCGA
>NC_085006.1:31158080-31170580 GCF_963854185.1 Sardina pilchardus
AGCCGCTACTGGGCCACAGCTCAGCCGTTACCAGGCCACAGCTCAGACAGGTACAGAGGTGCCCTGTGCTGGATGTCATGGAGGAGGACATTTAATAGTTTGTTTTCACAAACTCAACTTTATGTATTACTATTTACTTTTTGAATTAATCTAGTTGGCTACTGAACGGTTTGCTAAACAGCTCAGCAATGCACCGTACGTACGCTTATGCAAAGCATCTCTCTGCTCAGAGGAGCTCCATGCGATGCTCCATATGTGGAAAAACAAAGTACCAACACATAAAATGACTCTCAGCAGCTGTTACAAAAACATTAACTGCAGTGTACGTTTTTTTGTCCCCATTGGCAGACAAGTGTGACACTTCCTGTTTCCCATGTTTAAAGATCCATCCAGAGTCGTGAGTTCATACACAAATCCTTAGAAACTGTGCAACTGCGGTCTAAAATCTATGCTTTATCATTCTATGTTTGGGGTGTCTTCGTTGTCTGTGTGTGAAGGTGGCTCTGGACGATCTCTGTGCAACAGCACTGGAGGGTAAATTCCTGCTCTCTACATCACTGGCCTCTACAGAAGCAACGAGGCATGACCAAGCAACATGTTACAACATCACCACCTACACGTGGGGGAAAAAAGCTCTTCTCAATAGATCTGTAATCATGGAAACCCACAGAGTTTGTGTAAACAGTTTAGATTTCGATCTTATTCACCCCCATCTTAATAAGCGTGTAGTCAGCGGACTTGCATTAAGCATGCCAGCCGTATGAACTGTATCTGCGGAGTTATCCGCATTCATCAAACACCACGCAGGGTCTGTTGTGGAGACACACTGTCTTATAACACACTGATAGCGCAGCAATAAAAGCACCCGCAGCCTTCATCATTAGTGCCTTCATTAACTGCTATTGAATTTCCCCTTGGGGATCAATAAAGTATCTATCTATCTATCTATCTATTCAGCTGTGTGGGAAATGGCTTTATAACTAGTGGTAAGCCAACAGGGACAGGCTCTGGGTTAGGCAATAGTGTTGGTCTCTGTCCATTGAGAACGAGAGCGGGAGGGTGTGTGTGTGTGTGTGTGTGTGTGTGTGCGTGGGTGGGTGGGTGTGTGTGCGTGCACGTGTGTGTGTGCGTGCGTGTGTGTGCGTGCGTGTGTGAGAGAGAGAGAGATGGAGAGATAATAAAGGAGGTAATAGAAGAGAGCAAAAGAAAGAAGTGAGAGAAGAGTGTGAGAGAGAAAGAAAGAGAGAAAAGAGAAAAAGAGAGAGGGAGAAAGAGCAACGAAGAGCAAGAGAGAGAGAGTGAGAGAGTGTGTGAAACAGACAGATGAAAGAAAGCCACAGAGAGAGAGAGTGACAGGGTAAGAGAGAAAGAGAGAAAGTAAGAGAGAAAGACAGATACAACACTGCTTTAGTACCTTCTGTACAGGCTGAGGGAGTGCAGAGTAGCGGGAGAGAGAGAGAGAGAGGAAGGGCCTTCCTATTGAGGACACAGGCAGAGCTGGCTTCCTATTGAGGACACAGGCAGAGCTGGCTTCCTATTGAGGACACAGGCAGAGCTGGCTTCCTATTGAGGACACAGGCAGAGCTGGCTTCCTATTGAGGACACAGGCAAAGCTGGCTTCCTATTGAGGACACAGGCAGAGCTGGCTTCCTATTGAGGACACAGGCAGAGCTGGCTTCCTATTGAGGACACAGGCAGAGCTGACTTCCTATTGAGGACACAGGCAGAGCTGGCTTCCTATTGAGGACACAGGCAGAGCTGGCTTCCTATCGAGTAGCCTACACAGGCAGAGCTGGCTTCCTATTGAGGACACAGGCAGAGCTGGCTTCCTATCGAGTAGCCTACACAGGCAGAGCTGGCTTCCTATTGAGGACACAGGCAAAGCTGGCTTCCTATTGAGGACACAGGCAGAGCTGGCTTCCTATTGAGGACACAGGCAGAGCTGGCTTCCTATTGAGGACACAGGCAGAGCTGGCTTCCTATCGAGTAGCCTACACAGGCAGAGCTGGCTTCCTATTGAGGACACAGGCAGAGCTGGCTTCCTATCGAGTAGCCTACACAGGCAGAGCTGGCTTCCTATTGAGGACACAGGCAAAGCTGGCTTCCTATTGAGGACACAGGCAGAGCTGGCTTCCTATTGAGGACACAGGCAGAGCTGGCTTCCTATTGAGGACACAGGCAGAGCTGACTTCCTATTGAGGACACAAGCAGAGCTGGCTTCCTATTGAGGACACAGGCAGAGCTGACTTCCTATTGAGGACACAGGCAGAGCTGGCTTCCTATCGAGTAGCCTACACAGGCAGAGCTGGCTTCCTATTGAGGACACAGGCAGAGCTGGCTTCCTATCGAGTAGCCTACACAGGTAGAGCTGGCTTCCTATTGAGGACACAGGCAGAGCTGGCTTCCTATCGAGTAGCCTACACAGGTAGAGCTGGCTTCCTATCGAGTAGCCTACACAGGCAGAGCTGGCTTCCTATTGAGGACACAGGCAAAGCTGGCTTCCTATTGAGGACACAGGCAGAGCTGGCTTCCTATTGAGGACACAGGCAGAGCTGGCTTCCTATTGAGGACACAGGCAGAGCTGACTTCCTATTGAGGACACAAGCAGAGCTGGCTTCCTATTGAGGACACAGGTAGAGCTGGCTTCCTATTGAGGACACAGGCAGAGCTGGCTTCCTATTGAGGACACAGGCAGAGCTGGCTTCCTATCGAGTAGCCTACACAGGCAGAGCTGGCTTCCTATTGAGGACACAGGCAGAGCTGGCTTCCTATCGAGTAGCCTACACAGGTAGAGCTGGCTTCCTATTGAGGACACAGGCAGAGCTGGCTTCCTATCGAGTAGCCTACACAGGCAGAGCTGGCTTCCTATTGAGGACACAGGCAGAGCTGGCTTCCTATCGAGTAGCCTACACAGGTAGAGCTGGCTTCCTATTGAGGACACAGGCAGAGCTGGCTTCCTATCGAGTAGCCTACACAGGTAGAGCTGGCTTCCTATTGAGGACACAGGCAGAGCAGGCTTCCTATTGAGGACACAGGTAGAGCTGGCTTCCTATTGAGGACACAGGTAGAGCTGGCTTCCTATTGAGGACACAGGCAGAGCTGGCTTCCTATCGAGTAGCCTACACAGGCAGAGCTGGCTTCCTATTGAGGACACAGGCAGAGCTGGCTTCCTATTGAGGACACAGGCAGAGCTGGCTTCCTATTGAGGACACAGGCAGAGCTGGCTTCCTATTGAGGACACAGGTAGAGCTGACTTCCTATTGAGGACACAGGTAGAGCTGGCTTCCTATTGAGGACACAGGTAGAGCTGGCTTCCTATTGAGGACACAAGCAGAGCTGGCTTCCTAGGGAGGAAAGGCCGTGTTTGCAGTGCAGTGTGGGAGTAGTAGAAGAGGAAAGAGCACTTCCCCACTGAGTGCAGTAAACTCAGCACAGTCAGGAACCAACGTTTCCATCAATTCAGCCAAATTGGACCTCAGTTTGAATGATTGGAAAGCTCCCACACTTATTGGGAGAGCAGAGCACATACATTGGGCACAACTAGCTGCACAGCACCAGCAACACTAATAAAGCTCAGTTGAAACCGAACAATTGAATTGAGAGACATACATACGTACATACATACATACATACATACAGAGAGAGAGAGAGAGAGATAGAGGGAGGGAGAGAGGTAGAGAGAGAAAGAGATATATATGAACTGATAGAGAGCTACATGAGCAAGACTGAGAGAACGAGAAGTGCAACAGAGCCACATGACCGAGTATGAGAGAGTGACATGAGACAGAGAGCAAAGAGGGGAGATACAGGGGACAGAGAGAGAGAGAGAGAGCAGGGGGAGAGAGAGAGAGAGCAGGGGGAGGGAGAGAGGGAGAGACAGAAAGAGAGAGAGGGAGAGAGAGGGAGAGAGAGAGAGAGAAAGAGATAGCAGAGGGGGGGAGGAGGAGAGACAGAGAGAGAGAGCACAGAGAGGAGGAAGAGAGTGACACGGGACAGAAACAGTGTGAGGGGGGAGGAGTGTGAGGGGGGGAGGCAGGAGATCGCCGTGGCGACCGTGTGGTCTCAGTAGTACCTGCGACTCCTGCTCTCCCCGTAGCTCCGCCTCCTCCTCCGCACCAGAGGACGCCGGCACAGATGAGCTCTGGGGGTCAGAGGTCAACACACTCAGAAACACACACTCCTGTCTCTTTACATACACACACACTTCTGTCTCTTTACACACACACACTCCTGTCTCTTTACACACACACACACTTCTGTCTCTTTACACACACACTCCTGTCTCTTTACACACACACACACACACTCCTGTCTCTTTACACACACACACTCCTGTCTCTTTACACACACACACTCCTGTCTCTACACTCAAACAAACACACACACTCACTCCTGTCTCTTTACTCAAACACACACACCTGTCTCTTTACTCACACACACACTCCTGTGTCTTTACTCTCACACACACACACACACACACACTCCTGTCACTTTACTCACACACACACACTCCTGTCTCTTTACTCAAATACACACACAAACACACTCCTGTCTCTCCACTCAAACACAAACACACACACACACACACACACACTCCTGTCTCTCCACTCAAACACCTTACAGGGAGGGTGTTGGGTGGGTTGAAAATTACATTTAAAAAGCATTCATATTTTCTCCCCCTCTCTCACTCTCATACACACACACACACACACACACACATGTGAGTAAGTGTGTAAGAGAGTGAAATGGGCGGGTGTGGATGAAGATGAATTGTGCGAGTTGCAGCAGGGTGGCAGATCACCTCTACAGATGTATGCAGTGGGGGGGGGGGGGGGGGGGGGCTTGCTTGGCTCTGTGCTGAAAAGAATAGGAGGGCTGATAGATGTATGCAGTGGAGGGGGGGGGGGCTTGCTTGGCTCTGTGCTGAAAAGAATAGGAGGGCTGATAGATGTATGCAGTGGAGGGGGGGGGGGGGGGGGGCTTGCTTGGCTCTGTGCTGAAAAGAATAGGAGGGCTGATAGATGTATGCAGTGGAGGGGGTGTGTGTGTGCTACAGTCGAGGGGGGGGGGCTGCTACAGACGTACTGTATGCAGCGGAGAGGGGGGGTGCTACAGATGTGTGCAGAGCTCCCCAGACACAACGCACACACACCACAGGACACAGATGAAGACAGACAGACAGACACAATGCACACACACCACTGGACACAGATGAAGACAGACAGACAGACACAACGCACACACACCACAGGACACAGATGAAGACAGACAGACAGACACAACGCACACACACCACAGGACAGACAGACACAACGCACACACACCACAGGACACAGATGAAGACAGACAGACAGACACAACGCACACACACCACAGGACACAGATGAAGATAGACAGACAGACACAACGCACACACACCACAGGACACAGATGAAGACAGACAGACAGACACAACGCACACACACCACAGGACACAGATGAAGACAGACAGACAGACAGAAACGCTAACTGAAAGGGAAAGTGTCCAACTCATCAAATAAACGTTGCTTCCAATTCCTATGTAAGCACGTAGAGCACTTATGCAAGCAGTCTGAGGCCGACCACACACACTTCTTACAGTCTGGGGTTTGGGACGGCATTAGCGTCAGGTGTGCAGGTGTGAACTGTGGAGCCGCTCAGGTGAGTTCAGAGATGCCCGTCTCACCTGTGAGTCGTCCTGGACATACACACACACACACACACACACACACTCCTGTCTCTCTGCTCAAACACACACACACACACACACACACTCACTCCTGTCTCTCCACTCAAACACACACACACACACTCCTGTCTCTCTGCTCAAACACACACACACTCCTGTCTCTCCACTCAAACACACACACACACACACACACACACACACACTCCTGTCTCTCCACTCAGGCCGATTCCAAACACTTCTCAGGTGAGGGGTGTGAACTGTGGTGCAGCTCAGCTTGTGCTCAGGTGAGTTCCGAGGTGCCCGTCTCACCTGCGAGTCGTCCTGGCCCGGCGTCGGGGGCCTGAGCGGTTCCGCCCGCGGCTGGGTTACCGTGGCGCCCGTGGGTACCCGTCCCGTCGTCGTCGTGGTGGGCGCCGGCTGCCCGTTGGGCTGAGGTCCGTGGTGGTGTGTGTGGTGGTGGTGTGTGTGGTGGTGTGTGTGGCTGCCGCTCGGCGGCGCCCGCGCGTGTGTGTGTGTGTGTTGTTGTGGCGGCGGCGGCGGCGGCGGCGGCGGCGGCGCTCCGGGCGTCGGCTGAGCGGGCCTGAGCCCCAGCACCAGCTCCACCAGCTCCTCCTTCTCACGGCACGTCTGCGTGGACACCTCGTGCAGGTGCAGGTAGTCACGCAGGTCCTTCACCTGCACGCAGAGTTCACTTTTAGTCCTGTTGCACGTTTACACACACACACACACGCGCGCACACACACACACACACACACACACACACACACACACGCACACACGCACACACACACACACACACACACACACACACACACACACACACACACACACACACACACACACACACACACACACACACACACACACACACACACACACGCAGGTGGTTCACCTTGAGCTTCATGAGCTCTGGGCGCAGGAAGATGGTGGCACAGAGGCGCTGGCACGTGTGGCACAGGCGCGGTAGGATGCGAGGGTTAAAGCAGCGGCCGCAGAAGTTCTTCTTACAGTCCATGCACACGTGCTGAGGGAGAGAGGAGGACACAGTCAGCACAGGGGGTATACACACACACACACACACACATATGTATCAGGGTATCTGCACATTTTTTATCAACAAATTTAATGACTTTTAAGACCTTTTTAAGACCTCTAAGAATACAAATTAAGACCATTACCACGGCAAAAATATATATAAAAAGTACGCTCTAGGCTGTTAAGTTTACCAAAGCACATTTGTATTTGAGTGACAGTGCAAATAGTGCACGTCAGGCAACTGCCTTCTCAATACTACAACAATACTGCTGTAAATAACGTACAAACAGTGTTTAAACAAATTAATTTGCAAATTACAAGTTAAACACAGTTAAAAAATGGACAAGGCTCCCGACTAACTTTTTGCGTTGGTTGCACTGGTGCGCCTAACTTCTTTTTCAGGTGCACCAGCACAAAGTTTAGGTGCACCCACATTTTTCATTGCATAGCTTTCTAACAGCAAAAGGTCACATTTTTATCGCACTCCTTTCATATAATGTGAATGATTTTTTATAAATATATTTGATAAAAAATCATTCACATTATATACAGTGCCTATAGAAAGTCATCATACCCTTTTGAAATAGTTACTTTCTTTGTCTTACAGCCTGAAATCAAAACCCATTTTTAAAAAAATCTTTTCCAGTTTTATTAACAAATTTAGCTGTACAACATCAAAATAATGAAAAAAAAGTAAACAGTTCTGAAAATTAATAAAAAATTAAAAACTAGAATAACAGGGTTGGAAAAGTCATCATACCCCTGACTTAATACTTTGTAAAGCTTCCTTTTGCTTTCATTACAGCCATCAATCTGTTTGGATATGTCTCTATTATAGCTTTGCACACCTAGATAGGGGAATATTTGCCCAATTTTCCGTACAGAAATGTTAAAATTTAGTCAAATTCTGTAGGGAATGGCGATGGACTGCTCTCTTCAAGTCAATCCACATATTTTCTATAGTATTTAAGTCAGGGCTCTGACTTTGCCACTCAAGGATATTCACCATCCTATCCTTAAGCCACTGCTTTGTTCTTTTGGCAGTATGTTTAGGATTATTGTCGTGTTGGAAGGCGAATGACCTCCCCATCCTCAGCTGTCTAGGAGAGGGACGCAGGTTTTCCTTAAGAATGTGGGTGTACTTGGCAGCATCCATTTTCCCTTCTATCCTGACCAATTGCCCAGTTCCCGCTGAAAAGAAACATCCCCACAACATAATGTTGCCCCCACCATGCTTCACACTAGGTATGGTGTGTTTTGGGTGATGTACTGTGTTGGTTTTCGCCAAACATTGCGCTTGGAGTTCAGTGCAAAAACACATCTGGAATATTCTCCTACCATGTGGAAAAAGCTTATATGATCAGATGAGACTAAGATCGAACTTTTTGGAGACTAAGATTGAAGTTTTTGGACTGAGCTCCAGGCGCTAACCAAACACAGTATACACACCCAAACACACCCAAAACACACCATACCTACTTTGAAGCATGGTGGGGGCAACATTATGTTTTGGGGATGTTTCTCTTCAGCGGGGACTGGGCAATTGGTCAGGATAGAAAGGAAAATGGATGCTGCCAAGTACACCAAAATTCTTGAGGAAAACCTGCGTCCCTCTCCTAAACAGCTGAGGATGGGGAGGTCATTCGCCTTCCAACACGACAAAAATCCTAAACATACTGCCAAAAGAACAAAGCAGTGGCTTAAGGATAGGATGGTGAATATCCTTGAGTGGCAAAGTCAGAGCCCTGACTTAAATACTATAGAAAATATGTGGATTGACTTGAAGAGAGCAGTCCATCGCCATTCCCTACAGAATTTTACTAAATTTTAACATTTCTGCACGGAAAATTGGGCAAATATTCCCCTATCTAGGTGTGCAAAGCTATAATAGAGACATATCCAAACAGATTGATGGCTGTCATGAAAGCAAAAGGAAGCTTTACAAAGTATTAAGTCAGGGGTATGATGACTTTTCCAACCCTGTTATTCTAGTTTTTAATTTTTTATTAATTTTCAGAACTGTTGACTTTTTTTTCATTATTTTGATGTTGTACAGCTACATTTGTAAATAAAACTGGAAAAGATTTTTTTTTAAATGGGTTTTGATTTCAGGCTGTAAGACAAAAAAAAGTAACTATTTCAAAAGGGTATGATAACTTTCTATAGGCACTGTATATAATCATTCAAACTAAATAACCCCCCCCCCCCCCATTTTTTCCCCTTTACTTTCTATATACTGAAATTTCTGATATTCATGACTGCACACTTTCTGCAGATTATATAGCCTACTATTTGTATTACAACTCTAGGCCTACCTCTTTAATTCAGCTGTCTGATTGATGCCTCAAAATATTGTAAACAAAGTAGCATAGTTGGCTAGTTTATCATACTCTACTGGTTGGACTGTTCAGTTTCCCCCACATGTGTTTAAGTTTCAAGGTAGGCTAATACTTTTTCTCCTTGGGACAGGTCCTTTTAGTCTTGGAGTTGGAAAACATTGGTGATGAGATGATCACTCAACTTGAATGCAAGAGTTTTAATAAAATGTGCAGTGTGCTATGATGCTAACCGGATTTCATAATATTTTAGCTAGTCGTCATTGCTTTTTTCACAATTGTGAATGTTTTATTTGGATTAAATGTGTATGTCGAGGGGTGGGTGTCCATTGAGCACGCACGAGAGAGAAAGAGAGAGGGCCAAGCCAAGGAGGTTTACTTCTATATTGTTTGGTAAAGTTGCACGCATAATCTACAATGAAAACAGGCGAAAGAAATGTATGCTCTCACCCGAAAAGCGCCAGGTGCACCATTGCAACCTCGAATATTTTTCAGTCGCATTCTTAAAAATCTTGGCTCGCGTCTGCCACTCTGAAACACTATCTCCGTCTGTAGGAACGCACACGCTACTTTTTACTGTGTTGTTATATTGTAACACCCACAATATTTGAGCGTGTCTACATTCGCAAAGCTGACGAAACGGACTCGGCACGACATGAAATTTAAGACCTCCTCATCGGAAATTCTAGAATTCAAGACATTTTACGACCTTGAAAATCCAAAAAAATAAATAAGACTTTTTAAGACTTTTTAAGGACCCGCGGGGACCCTGTGTATACATACACACACACACACACACACACATATGTATACATACACACACACACACACACACACACATATGTGCTGAGGGAGAGAGGGGAGGACACAGTCAGCACAGGTGGTACTGTATACACACACACACACACACACACACACACACACACACACATATATATATATACATACACACACACACAAAGATGGAGAGGAGGGAGGGGGGACACACCATCAGTATAGTGGCATACATACACACACACACACACAATCAAACACTTCTAGCAGCTGTAAGACAGACACACACACACATAAACATACATGTAATGCACATGTGCTGGAGCAAGGGGATGGGGAGGTGTCACATAGTCAGCTATATGGCATGTACTCTCTCTCACACACACACACGCACGCTAAAGGAATGGAGAAAGGTCACACAGTCAGTTGGAGTGGAGAATGACACACTGACTGACTGCTGTGGCGCATACTGTATACACACATACGAACGCCGCAGAGTCAAACACACATTTCTGACAGCTGTGACACAATCACAAACACACACACACACACACACACACACACACACACACTTCTGAATGCTTTGAGGAAGCAGCAGTCCTACACACACATGTGCTGTTGCAAAGCAATGTAACAGAGTTAGTTACTAGAGAACGCAACAACACATTCACGCATATTCAGGGACATTTAGGCATAATCAGTTAACAATAATTGATTGTTTTTTTGTGAATGAAATTGTTGCAGTTGCTAGGAAGATGGACAGAGAACCATCAGCAAGAACCACAGATACACAACTCTACACATTCAAACTTTAGATACGGTAACGCATAGAGAGATGGTGTCAAACATTGTACCTCATTGTTACTCAATCTGCGACTCAAGTGAGGTCTATGTTACTTTCAGCCATCCACATACCATGAAGGCATACTGTATCTAATTTATTCAAGATACCATGAAGGCATGTATACTGTATCTAATTTATTCAACATACCAGCTGAGGTTAGCCAACTGTTATCAGCCAAACTATTGCTGCTTTGCATTATCAATGTATACATGGGAGAACTCGTTTCACTTTGGCTTGTATGAGAAGTTCTCGTTTACCAAGTGGACCCTGAGGAACTGGTCACTGAGAGGGGGAATGTCCAACAGCAACTGAAAAGCGGTGGCCGAAAAAGAGAGACAATCTGGCAGCTGAGGTGCTGGAGTTTAAGGTGATGAAACTATGGAGTAAAAATGGAGACTCGCGGCAGTCCCAATTCTTGAGCTTCCCCTACAGCTTTGGCTTAGAGGCGCTAGGGGGAAGACAGCCGTCATTCAACCCCATCAACAAGTCAAATAACCGTTCCAATGACTCCGAAGCTGCTTGGTTAAGGCAGATTAAGCTAAAAAATCTTGCATAGTTCTGCTTTAAATCTGCAACGCTTTCAACCACCGGCCGTCCTATGGCAGAGTAGTTGACATGTGAGCATCCGGCAGAGCTCAAGAGGCAAGAGACTGGCCAACCTCCCCCACCAATCACGGTGGATGGTGTGAACAACTGGAACTAAAAACACTGTCAAACCATATCCCAGCAAAACAATAACAAAGCATGATGATGCACATCAGGCCCTCCCCTACACACACACACACACACACACACACACACACACACACACAAAACTAAAAACACTGTCAAACCATATCCCAGCAAAGCAATAACAAAGCATGATGATGCAAATCATTGTGTTAAGCTTACTGGCTGGGCAGGGCGGCTTAGTCACACCTTGATTATTATCGGACAAGCCTGTCAGAGCTTTATAATATGACCAGGTAAAAGGACATACACACACGCACAGACACACGCACACACACACGCAAACGCACACGCACACGCACACGCACACGCACACGCACACACACACGCTAACTGTGATAAGAAGAACAGCCATTGTGTGTGAAGGCCTGTATTAACTAAACATCACTCACAGGCTGGATTAGGGAAACGAATGCAAAGTGGGGTGATAACACAACATTAAAATGAACAGGCTCTTCACCCCTGCCTGCTCTAGCAATCCCACACACATGTGTGTTCTGACAGTAATCTCCCGCATATAAGCCGCAGGACAGTGTTTTATGCAAGTTAAAAGAAACAAAACCATATTAACACCATATTAACTGCCCCCCCTGTATTAACCTCATAGCTGAAGAAATTTTGCAAAATCAATGTATAAGCCGCGGCTAATAGTCAGGAAATTACGGGTATGCATCAAGCTCTGTGTCAGCTTGCCTACAAAGTAATCTCTGAATGCCCTCATACAGGCATATGCTACTACCACCCTACTGTTGTGCTCCTCAAACGAGCAACGTCTTGCTCTGCCACCAGTACACTCAGACCAAACTTTTAAAATCTGTTGTTCCTCGTTGGTGGAACGCACTACCAGTTCCTACTAGAGCAGACACATCCCTCTTCTTCAAAACATTTCTGAAGACCCAGTTCTTCAGAGAACATCTCCTTTCGTGGCAGTAGTACTAGTCGATCCTTGGCTTACCACCTGACTATAACTGACACTTGGCTATTTAAAAACAGCTCTCTCTGATGCACTTAATCTTGTTGCACTCTGCCTTCCTTTAAAAAAAATCCTAGAATTGTTGTGAGAATTGCTTTAAAA
>NC_085006.1:31175580-31213080 GCF_963854185.1 Sardina pilchardus
GAGGAGAGGGAGGCGGCCGGCTCCTGGATGTACAGCTAGTGGACGCCTCCATCATTAATTCAGCGTGCCGACGGAGCCAGCCTGCAGGGACTCTCTCTACTCTACGCTTGCTAGGGTGTCTCTGACCAACACACACACACACACACACACACACACACCTATAGCCTACAAATATCCAGTACAGACCAGTGTATTATACGCTTACAGACAGACAAATTAGATAAACAGAACTTGATTATTATCGGACAAGCCTGTCAGAGCTTTACAATATGACCAGGTAAAAGGACACACACACACAAATGGACACACACACACACACCCCACACATCCCAGCATCAGCTGCACCTTGTTCAGCATTTCACTTCCTGTTCCGGTGGCACAAACGAGTGTAGGGGAGCTCTCTCTCTCTCTCTCTCTCTCTCTCTCTCTCTCTCTCTCTCTCTCTCTCTCTCTCTCTCTCTCTCTCTCTCTCTCTCTCTCTCTCTCTCTGTCTGTCTGTCTGTCTGTCTGTCTGTCTCTGTCTCTGTCTCTCTCTCTCTCTCTCTCTCTCTCTCTCTCTGCCAGCCCAAGCTCAGACTAAACACTCTGTGGAGCCATTACTGTCACTGCCTCATCTGGAGCAGGCAGCGGAGGAGCCGGACGTTTCACTAACGTCAGGCCGCTCCGACTGTTTACACGTCTACAGTTCACTGGGCGTTTGGACGGGACCACCCTGTAGTGATGTCAACAGCTGGGGTAAATAAGTCCATCTATCCTACACATCTCTAACCCCGTCCAATACCAGGGAAGCCTATTTACACAGCAAAAGTTAACCCGGCGGTTTAAAAAAAAAATCCCACTTCGGATTTCGGAACCCGGTTACAAAAAATATGGGTCACAGCCTCCTAAACTGCCGACGTCGTGTAAACGCAAGGCGTAACCAACAACATAGATTCAGCGGTTGCAAGAGAACAGCGTTGTGTATACGGGCCCGAGCGCCTCCTCTCCTGCTCACTACATATGAAGTCAGGCGAGGAGGAGCGCTCTGCTCAGACAATGTGTCCTTAACTTCCTCTAGCCTGCACAGGGTGTTCAGGACAGCAGCACAATCAAGACATTTTTCATTGAAATCGCTAAATTAATAAATGCTACTGTAACCTTATAACTCATTTGTAAATGTGTAGCAAGGCATATACAGTCCTCACTTTAGATGAGCTCTCAAATATCATTAACTAACCACTTTTAACTTCTGAGTTAATCATGAATTACAGTATGAGAATCAACATAGTAATAGAGTAATACTCTACAAATGATCATCAAAGCATTTACTAATAGTTTGTAACTGGTTCATAATAGGGAAATGATTTCATTTATAAATGGTTGTTTCATTATTTATAAGGTATAAACCATGTATTTACAAACATTTGTTTTTATTTACTATGAACAAACTATTCATAACTTTGAACAAATGCTTCACTGAGGATGAATTATGGATGAACAATAAACTACTAATGATGAACAAACCATTAACTAATAAGTAACAAATGCTTAATAAATGATGAATTGTGCGCAGTTATTATAAAGTGTTACCGATATTTCTATTCATGTCCTCCTCCTTGTGTGACAGACAGGTAAGAGCACCTAGCAGCAGTGCTGTGCTTCTCATAGGCATGCTCACCATCCAGAAGTGGCCCAACTTAAAGGGATATTCCGCCATTTTTGGAAATACGCTCATTTTCCACCTCCCCTCGAGCAAAACAATCGATATTTACCTTGTTCCCGTTCATCCAGCCATTCTGTGAGTCTGGCGATACAACTTTTAGCTTCAGCCTAGCATAGATCATTGAATCGGATTAGACCGTTAGCTTCTCGCCTGCTAGCTTCATGTTTAAAAGTGACTAAGATTTCTGGTAATTTTCCCATTTAAAACATGTCTCCTCTCAAGTTAGAAAGTGCAATAAGACCAACTGAAAATGAAACCTGGCGTTTTTCTAGGCTGATTTGACATGGAACTACACTCTCATCTGGCGTAATAATCAAGGCAACTTGCAAACGTACCATAGGCGCAGTGATATCGTACGCAGCATCTGAAAATAGTCCCCATAGACAACAAGCAGTAGTAGTGCCAGTAGCTGCAAGTTGCCTTGATTATTACGCCAGATGAGAGTGTAGTTCCATGTCAAATCAGCCTAGGAAAACGCCAGGTTTCATTTTCAGTTGGTCTTATTGCACTTTCTAACTTGAGAGGAGACACGTTTTAAATGGGAAAATTACCAGAAATCTTAGTCACTTTTAAACATGAAGCTAGCAGGCGAGAAGCTAATGGTCTAATCCGATTCAATGATCTATGCTAGGCTGAAGCTAAAAGTTGTATCGCCAGACTCACAGAATGGCTGGATGAACGGGAACAAGGTAAATATCGATTGTTTTGCTCGAGGGAAGGTGGAAAATGAGCGTATTTCCAAAAATGGCGGAATATCCCTTTAAAACTAAATCTGGCATATTGAACTGAAGGTTGGCTTTCAAAAATGATATCGCAAACCAAATCACAACTGCAAAAATACAATTAGATATTTCCCCCCAAATCGGCCACGGATGTACACTGGAGACCAAATCTGTTACAGCTGATCACCCGCCATCTGCTGTAGCAGAAACACATCAAGGGGCACTCTAGATACAGATCAGTCTTTCCCCAACTGGGCTCGTTGATTATCATGAACACTTCTAGCGTCTTCCGTTGTAGGATTTTCACACTTCAGGCTACCTCTTCGAGTTGCTTCTAATCCTGGAGTAGAGCACTAGTGTGTGGTCTGTTTAAAGTGTGAAGCAGAGTACTTCCTGTTTAAAGAGAAATGACTGATCTTTCACAAGAGCGACCTCATCTATGTTTACGTGTCATATGTCCGTGAAATAGGCTACCTGTGAGTGAAGCAGATTTAAAATGTCAACGTGAACTATTATTGCAATACGGGTATACAGACTATAAAATAACTATTGAGTTCACAGGGTTCATTTGGGAACATACAATAGCAAATAAGTGTTATGATATGGTTATAGGATATGCTCATTCTTGCACTTTGATACACATTCATGTGCATACACACAGGCACACACACACAGGCACGTGCACACAAACACACACAAATGCAAACACACACACACACAAACGACGAGGAGCTAATTCAGGTGTCAAATAACAAGCTAGTGATGTGACGGTGGGACTAGGTCCCCGGGGAGTTCTATTCGCGGCTCACTGAGGTAACCGGTGCAAGTCAATTATACGCACAGGCACTGTCATGGCGACCAGGCCAGATTCACCTGGCTCCGTGGTAACAGCTGCTAGGCCTGTGGCCGTGCCCAGACAAGAGGAGAGAGAGAGAGGGAGGGAGAGAGAGGGAGGGAGAGAGAGAGAGAAAGTGTAACAGCTGCAGGGAAAGTGACCCAGTATGTCCCCAGAGGTGGACCATGGCACAGACACAACCCTTTTCTCCCCTTTCTCAGAACAAGACAAAGTCTGGAACACGAAACATGACGACATCCTTTCGTTTCCACTTCCAGTTCAGTCCTTCTCGGGACAATGCAATGCATGAAACCTCAGTGGCTTTGGCTAAGCCTTATTAAACACCATTTATGAGCGCAGCACAGCGCTTATCGCATTCAGGTATTAACAGATGGCTGTACCCACTCATGTGTAAAGCCTTGACCCTTCCACCCTCCTGCTGTCCCCAAACTTGTTAATTAGTCAGATTATGTAATCTAATCCAGCAGAGAGAGAGAGAGAGAGCGAGAGAGAGAGAAAAAACAACAATAAAGTGATTTACTGGGCCGACACGACAATTCTTAAACTGTTTGTTGGCCTCTCTCTTGTCAACGTGGACTCCCAACCCAACTATCAAGCCTAAAGCTAACACTTAGTGTTGGCAGTGAGTGTGTATGTGTGTGTGTGTGTGTACTGTGTTCTCATTGACCGACTTTTCGGCCCAAACATTGCTCGGCGTCAGCAGTTAGAGCGGCCCGCGCGGCGTAGCGTCCAGCACAACAAAAGGGCCGGCTCCCACTCTCTCCTCTCCCTAACTGACGCTGTATTGTCACTCGCTCTCCCCCGCACATCCCACCATGGCTCCTGGTGTCAATGCACCAGCACACACACCCAACCGGTACTCACTCTCTCTCTCTCTCTCTCTCTCTCTCTCTCTCTCTGTACGCTAACAATGGCCAGGGCTGTATTGTGCAGCAAGACAGCGGGCAGTGAATCGGCTACCCAAGTCTCAGGGCCGTGGGGGCCTTCATGCCACTGCAGGCTTGGAGGAAGTAGGAGGGCAGTAATGTCTGGTCATGGGGAGGGAGTCAAGGCCAGTCATATCCTCAGACTAACACATGCAACGGGGGAGCGTCACATACCAACCAGCCAGCCAGCCAGCCAGCCAACCAACCAACCATCAAGGTTAGCCGACTGGCATACTGTAACTTGTTGTTGTATGTAGAACTTTGTAGTTGTTCAGCTTTGAAACAAGATAGATTGTGTATGGAAGCACTGCCTGATGTTGTGACAAAACCACAACAAGATATAAGACCACTCATCCTTCTTCATCATCAGCATAAAATTACACCTACTCAATGTTTATCCTCCCTAGAGAACTGCACAGTTCATGACTGAAGGCTGGATAATCGTGGCAGAGGTGCTCCTTACCTGTCATGTATCTTCTGAGGGCGAGAGGAAAGTTTGACAACTGCCGAATTCAGGCAGTCATGTTGACTGTTTTTCAAGTCCAAGAAGAGAAACGTGTGGATGAAGGAACGAGGAATCATTTTGTCAACAAACCAACATGAAGGGGGCAGATTAAACATTAATTTTTAACTTTGTAGACTGAACATACAGAAAGTTACCGCATGAGTTAAAACTGACTCAGGATATTCAGTACCTGCCAAGGGTGCCAATATTTATTCTCAACTTCCTTCAACAAACATAACTGACTCACACATGGAGCAATGTTTCACACTGTTATCATCACCGATAGTTTGCTTCTTTAAATGTATGCCAGTGCAAAACAACCCTCTGTTTCTGACGCTGGCGTTAGTTACCTGATACATCCTAGTGACTGTTAACCTGTGATAGCAAAATATTATCAAATATAACTGAAGAAAAACTAGCCTACCAACAGATCCAGAAAAGACGTTATAAAATGGAAGTAACTGAACGTCAACTTAACAAAGATAGTCAGAAAATAAGTTGGCGAGAACTTTTCAAATACTTTTAAAAGACATTCTCCTTACCTCAACGAGGAAAATGTATCCAAAGAACGCTACTGTAAACTTTTACAATTGCTTTGATAACTTAAGGTTGCTTTTGTATTGCTCGCTAACAGGCTAACTAGCAATAGGTCGCAAGTTTTCATAGGTCTACGTTGTAGCCTACAGATCCGGGCAGGTTGCCTTGTGTTACAAAGTTGAGCTTTCAGCAACAAGTTCCATAAACTATAATTGTACACATTATCGCTCATTCAATAATAACAATCATTCGACGTGTAAACCTATTTTAAATGATGTAGTAGATATGCCACTAACGTCCAAAGTTTAGAGTCTGGCAGACAGCTATACACGTACTGCACTTTCATACCATCTCTCTTCCTCTATCGGACCGAGGAGAATTCAACGTCGTCATGGACGCGCACGTACATTTTGAACATCACGAACCCGCACGTAAAAACAACATTGACTCATGTCGTGCATGGTAAAACAGCGACCTCTTCTGGTATCCTCAAAGACGGGGAATCCTCTGTGCGTCAGATAGTGCGCACTTTTTGGGACAGGTGAAAATCATTGAAATACTGGACTAGGCCTATACGAATAACACGAACATATTCAAAATCGCGCTGTATTGTATTATCCAACACAATATGAACACTGTGACCAACCAGTCTTTTGCAGCATCACGCTGAATGAGGCTTGCTAGGTAGTTAGGCTACTTGAGACGGATGAACATATTATGTGTCTGGATCCCCGTCATTGACAAATTGATATATTGCGATTTCAATCAGATCTTAAACTAGCCTATTGTTCACAGACAGATAATCAATACACCTTTTTAACCTTGAGCAATTTCTTTACGACTACAAAAACGTCTTCAGATGTTCTGCCTAACTAGTAAAATTCCGTTTTGTAGGCTACTCATTCAATAGGTTGGTGATTTGACAACTTAGTAATGCATGAAAGTAGTTGTAGGTTTAAACGTCAGGCTGAATTGTTCTTGTTTTAAAAAACAAGAAAAAGCAAACATGTTCAAATACCTTCTCTTTTATTTAAAAGTCATTCACAAACAACAAAACAATTGTACATTTAGGCCTACCTTCTGTTAATATTCCTGTTTGTAGCTTGGAGTTTCTATTGATCATAAGATCTTTCTCAATTACAGGGCAGTCGTGGAACAATTAAACACACGCAATTTGCGCGTCCATATGAGCACCGTCATCACACATTCTTCACAAACATTGCACATCACAGTTAACTGCGTGCCCTGTATTTGGGTCACACAAAACCCACAAAATACACATTTGAGTGTGTATCAGGTAAACACTCCATCTGGGTTTGTATGGGGGCGGTTCTCTCCGAATAGTGGTTAGACTGTGCCCATTACGCTAGACCGCTCCAAGGAGACTGCGTCTTCCCTCGCAACCGCTCAGAGATGCCGTTCCATTCGTAGGCTATAGTCATCAGTTGATGAGGAGGATGGCGATACTCGCCCATCTGAAGTCCCGATGTCCATGTTGTTAACAAGATTTACGGTATGCTGTTTTAATGCTCTAAGCGGTTTTATTTGTATTGTACAGTTGTCTGGGATTAACTAGGCCTATAGTGACGGCATGGCGATGATGTTGAGATTGATTACGCATTAGGCCAAGCTCACAACCAATAGAAGACATGTTGTAACCTTTAAAGACACAACCAAAATGCCTGCAGGGCCAAGCTATATCAGAAGAGAACACAAGATGGTTCAAGTGATTGTGTTACGCTGCCACTTATGGAAATTGTTCACAACACATTTTCTACCCAAGAATGCCACACAAAAAGCTGACCTTTACCTCTACAGTGGCAATGTCATAGTGCGAACTGATCTGATTCGTAAAGGTGTGTGGGGACTATTGAACACTTACTCTTACAAAAGCTGCGTGACTGACTTGCTCCCAACTAGGTGTCTGTTCAGTTAACACAAAATGTCAAAAAGTAGCCCCATACCCTTCCCTATGGACACATTCATTAGAAACTCTGTAAGATGATACATTTTATTGCCATAAACAGTGTAGGAAATAATGAAAACAACAACAAAAAAGAAAGAATAAAAACAGCTGTTCTTTCTATAATACAGTAAGAAAAGGGTGTCACGTTCTCCATCTCATGTCCAATAAAATGTAAATAAAATGGTTGCGGCACATGGGTCTCTCTCTCGAGATTTCTACGCTAATCTTCTATTGGACAGACAAAGCGCCTGTCACCTTAGTTTGACATGTGAGAGCGGTTGATCTTTGTTCAACAAGCTTCCTATGTATAAAGCATTTGACTGTTAAGTGAGCGGTATTTATTATTTCACTGTTTTGAAGTATTAAGTACATAACCATCAAGCCGTGGAAGTAGAATGTTGGTCGACAAAGACGTAGCTGTTTAGCCCGTGGTGCGGCCATGTCAATCCTAGGGTGCATTCATGTTGCTCCTATTGAGGATGGGGAAGGGGAAGGGCTGGGCGGGTGGGTGGGTGGGTATGTGTGTGTGGAGTGATTATTACAGAAAGCATTTTTTCTGCTGGTATTTAACAGACTTAGGTCAAAAAATCTTTCAAGAGGTTACGCCAGAAATTACACAATGCAACAAAATGATTCAGGCTCAGATTTTTTTTTCTTCTGATTTGAAAAGTATTTAACTGTTCAGACAGTGGGAAATGATTAAAGAGGGAAAACTGTTTCATTTCACAAATAGAAGAAATTTAGTTCAACGTTTAAAGAGACACCACCATGACTGAGTGTCTATGAACTACGCAAACAGACTTTTTCGTCTTTTCTTTTCTCTTTTTTTTTTCTTTTCTCTTTTTTAACCATGCACAAAAAAACAATGCCTTGGGAAAGAAAGAAACACATTACACTTGATACAGTCCTTACCCAAAGGCAACCGAGGGACACTGCAGCCACTGTCTTCTGAGTTTAGTTAAGGTCTGGCGAGAGAGGGGGGGGGGGGGGGTTCCCAAAGAAGGGGCATGCAGGGTGAAGATAAACCTGGGACTCAGTTTCCCACAATCCCACGGTCCAACGTCTCCATAGCCAATCGGGTCAGGCCTGGTTTATTTTTTTTATTGATTATTTTGTTTTTGCTTGCGTTGGCATTCAGGGAGGAGAGAGAGAGGCCCAGCACCCTGCTGCCCCGGCAGCTTTTGTTTTTTCTGTTTTCTTTGGGAAGACGTCTCGTTTCTTTGAAAGATTTTTGGTGAACCAAGCCCGTAGATCCAGCATAGCCCTCCGGAATAACGCAGCCACATGGATACATTAGTTCTTTGAGAACGGAGGGAGACAAAAGCACAACAAGGCCCGGGTTAGACAGGAGGCAGAAAGGAGCAGGAGCAGAAAAAGCAATGTTACACATGAAAATACATCTGAAGATAGCGTTCCAACCAATCACAAGCCAGAATCTACACTAACAGGAGGATTTAACAGACTGCTTTGATTCGCAGAACACCGGCCACATTGTAGAAGCCTTTCTGCATGGTTCTGAGCAATCACTGACTGTGTGTCTGGGCGACACTTCTTTCAATATTCGATGACCAAGGCTAAAGCTTCTAGCACAGACCATAAACCCGGCGAGTACCGCACTACGGACCTCGAGCGACTGTGTCGAGTTATCAGTGTGTGAAATAATGACCAAGGTCCACTGTGGTGTGGCACACAGACTTTGTGTGTGTGTGTGTGTGTGTGTGTGTGTGTGTGTGTGTGTTTTACATAGGTGGGTCTCACTCCCCATCTAAGAATAGGTCTTTCCGCTGAAGTTCAAGCTTCACCACAGCTAAGGTCAGCTTAGTTAAGGTGGACTATTTCGCTTCACCACAGCGTAGGTCAGCTTAGTTAAGGTGGACTATTTCGCTTCACCACAGCGTAGGTCAGCTTAGTTAAGGTGGACTATTTCGCTGCACTAACAACAAAGCATAAATCACTGCAGGTGACGTTGAGCCATTAGGAAGCCACCTTAAGATGGGTGGCTGTGCCCCACAAACTCAAAATCTGAAAGGTGCACACCATGAATCACACAAGGTAAGAGGGGCCAAATCTGAAAGGTACACACCATGACTCACACAAGGTAGGAGGGGCCGAATCTTGAGTACTAGATCTACAATTAAAAAAAAGAAGAAGAAGAAGATATAATCAAAAGGGAGGCAGGGGGGCTCTAAAACCAAAATTGTGTGCATTCTTCTTTTTTAAAACAGAGCAGCTCCATCAAAATAACAAACACAAACAAACAAACAAACAAAGGAAACATAAGGAACGGAACAGAGCAAACACCTCTCCTTAATGTTCAGCCCACATGAATGAACCTCCTCCGCTGAGCTACGGTACAAAGCAGGCACTAAAGTCCAGGAAGCAGAGGTGGACATAGAAAACAGTTTTGTTTTTGTATGGTTTGACATGCATTCACGAGCTGCTCATATGTGTGTGTGTGTGTGTGTGTGTGTGTGTGTGTCTGTGAGAGACAAGAGTGCAGCGCGACCGTGTTCTGAATGACGAGAGTGTGCGAGTGTGTGGGTCGTGTATAACTCTGGATTTTTGTTTTTTCCTCTCTCATTAATTTCTTTTTTTTGTTGTTTTTAAATCCCTCTTGAATAAATATTTGCACTCGCACTGAACGGAGAAGGAGAGGAAGAGGAGGAGGAGGAGGAGGGCCTTCACTCGTCTTGTTCGGCAGGAATGATGACCGAGGCATTTATCCTTATCCCCCCCGTTGGCATAATACGTCTAGGACCCCCCTCCCCCCGCCCCCCAGCCCTGACCCCCACCCGACCCCTGACCCCCACCCCCCCTCTCCTCCCATGCCCACTTGGTGCCCTCCATCTCAGGTGGGTGCTGGCGGCGGGGCAGTCTCTTAGTGCTTCTCTTTGGACATTACCTCCTCCCGCGGCTTGGCGCCGCCGAAGATAGCCGAGTTGGGGTTGGCCACCTGGTTTAGTGGTTCGCTAACCGTGCGCGGCTTCAGCTGTAGCCTGGGCCTCTGTGCTCGCTCCTCTGAGGAAGAGAAGGAAGGAAGGAGAGGAGACGAGGGAAGTGAGCGTCAACGGTCATCACACCACCATGCAATGAAATAACTTGAACTTCTAGAATTTGCCCTTGGGGATCAATGAAGTATCTATCTATCTATCTATCTAACTAACTTAAAGAGAAGACCTTAAAGCTTAATTAACAAGAAAACAGAAACAGTAATAAACAATAACTAAGTGGTAATTAACTAATATTCATATTAACGGTTTTATAAATTAGAGATTGTAAATAATAAAGAGAAATGAGCATCAACCGTATCAGACCATGAATAACTTATAGATAAGACCTTAAGGCTTCTTCTAGAAAGAAACTGAAGAACAGAAAATATAATAAACAATAACGAGTAATAACTAAGTGGTAATTAACCAAGTGTTAATTAACTCATATTTATATGAATTAACAGTTTTATAAATGACACCAAGCGCGCGTATATATATATATATTGCCCACATATCCCATATAAATGAGGGCAGTTCGCCACAGCCTGGGACATGTAGACATGTTTGGATAGTTAAGGGTTAAAATAGACATGTTTGGGTAGTACAGGGTTAACACTGTTACTGCCCGTCAGCGGTTATGCCCAGATAAAACTACAACTACTAAACCGGCAACACTACAGGGTGACTGCCAAACTAAACCTACTGGGCGGCATTTCAAGCCCTCATTAATTGAACCCTCCCCTCCCCTCCCCTCCCCTCCCATCTACAACGCCCAACAACGCCCAACAATGCCCCCCAGATAGAGAAGAGAGCTGGAAAAGTTGTGCCACCATCAGAGGGTTCTCTGAAGTCCGTCGGGCCTCCTCGAGGAGGTCCGTCCCTGAAGCGCCCCATGGGAGCGCCGCCGGCACCTCCTCCTCCTCCTCCTCCTCCTCCTCCTCCGCCCCCTCTCCGGTCCATGCCAGGGCGTCCGCCTCCTCGACTCCTCCCACCCATGAAGTCGTCCTCTCTAAAGCCTGCTAGAGGAAAGAAGTGAACGGTCACATAAGTTAAGTTAAGCAGTGACAACAGGTGCTTCTCAACATGCCTCCTCGATCCTCGATGCTCGATCCTCGAGGGGCGTTCCCACTGATCTATAACTAACACTGGATAGACTATCCCTATAGTTTTCACCCCAACATTATGTAGATCAGTGAGGATTGAGGCCCGAGGATCGAGGCCCGAGGAGCGAGGGAGGACGTATAAAAGCCCAAATGAGAGGCACCCATAGCTTTTAACCTTGTTGCCCTGAAGAGCTGATCTGAGATCATCAGTGCAGATCATGATTCTGGTCCGCAAGAGATGGATTATAAAGGGGACATTGCTCTGGAAGGGTTCTGATCTCAGAATCAGAACCAGAACCAGCCTCTGCTGCAGCACCCTTCTGTGAGGAGAGCTACCGCTCCAGCCGGCCAGCACTGCAGCCTAGTGATGACTCATGAGGATGGGGCGGAGTCTGCAGCCTAGTGATGACTCATGAGGATGGGGCGGAGTCTGCAGCCTAGTGATGACTCATGAGGATGGGGCGGAGTCTGTCTGGGAACTGGGAATGGAGCGCTCAACACTAATCCTGCAGGTGAGGTGGAATACTGAGGGGTTGGTGGAGGGGTGATGGATGGGTGATGGGTGGGTGCATAACAAACACAAAACCTAACACTGGCATGTACAACTCTTTGGCATTAAGATTGTGGATTCTCCATTTGTGCCTATTCCAGACAATGGACATTCAGCTCCATGACCAAGACAGTGATACAGTCTGGTCGTCTGAATGAACTGTGGTCAGGGCTGATTGACAGGAAATTATCTGTGCCTGAAATTATCAAATAGATTCAAAGACAATATAGAGAATAGCCTTTCTTGACATCGTTCCTTGGTGAGCTCAAGCCTGAATTCAGGCACCACGCCTGAACTCTATCAGGCCTCTTTTTTTTTAAATTGTTTTTTAAATTTTATTTTATTTTGTGGCCAACGGTCATCGCACCTCCTCCTCCTCCTCCTCCTCCTTCGAAGTCGTCCCGGGAACCTCCTCTGGGACCGCCACGCGATGCTCCGCGCCCTGTGAGGGGACAGGGCTCAGCTTTACACAGAGTCCAGCGTCCAGCGTCCAGCACACGCACAGCCACAGGGGGCAGAGGAACAGGAGGAGCAGAGGAAGAGAAGAGGAAGAGCAAGAACAGAGGAAGAAGAAGAACAACAGAGAAAGAGAAGAGAAAGAACAAAGGAAGAATAGAGGAAGAAGAGGAAGAATAGAGGAAGAGAAGAGGAAGAGAAGAGGAAGAACAGAGGAAGAGAGAGAAGAACAGAAGAGGAAGAGGAAGAAGAGCAGAAGAGGAAGAACAGAAGAAGAGAAACAGAGGAACACAGAAGTGCAAGAAAAAGTGGTGAAAAAAAGAAAGAAAGAAAGAGAGAGAAAAAGAGAGAGAACGCCTCTGGTGATTGCTGTAGCCTTGTCCAGCTTTGCCATGGCCATTCTAGAGAGGTTAGTCTTGCCTGGAGAGGAAGTCTTAGAAGGCGCTATATCTAGAAGCATGTGAGACTCAGAGAGAAGCTGCTAGTAGAGTAGAAATCTGAGAGAGAGAGAAGCTTCTAGTAGAGTAGAAATCTGAGAGAAAAGATGCTAGTAAAGTTGACATTCCAGAGAGAGGTGGTAGTGAGTAGAGATCTCGGAGAGAAAAGCTGCTAGTAGAGTAGAGGTCCAAAAGAGAGAAGCTGCTAGTAAGGTAGCGATCCAAAAGAGAGAAGCTGCTAGTAGAGTAGAGGTCCCAGAGAGAAAAGCAGAGATCTCAGGAGGTCATTAGCCAAAAGAGGAGAGCAGCTGAAGGCAAAGAGAGGGTCAGATGTTCCACAAGTTCTACCCACACAAGCACCTCAGAAAACCAGATGGGGGGGAAGTGAGATGGTTACATGAGGGTGAGATGGAGAGTGAAGGGGAGTGGCAGTTAAGTTCACATCTCCTAAAGCCACACAAGCCAGTTTCCCATAGTTGGATTAAGCTAAACTACTCCTACACTAAAAACAAACCTCAGTGTAAAATATTTTAGTCCAGGACTAGACTAAATCCATGAGCAGTGGGGTATTCCATCAACCTTGCTAAAGGCCAAACCTTATTTCGATAAGTCTTGCTAATTTTAGTGAGAGCTGCGTTCCATTAAGCCTCAAATGAAAGTCTACTACGCTCCTTCAAGCCAGCCAGTCTTTGATAATTGCCACCTACATTAGCGATGTTGATTGAATACCCCCCAAGGAAACCAGCGTGTGTGTGTCTGGGCATTAAACCTTGAGTTTAGCAGACCATGTTTTGTTATTAATATCTTCACATCAGATAGAAGCAGTTGGAAACCAGGAAGCAGGAGAGTTCATGAGAGAACCCTCTACAGTGAGAGTGGACACATCAGAGCAGAGACACAAACACACAAACATCGCTAATTGATTCGATTCATTTTTAAAATCATTGCCTTTTTGGCCTGTACTTAAACAAGGTCAGTTCTGAAAGTAGTAAAGTCTATGTCCTTATTTCTTTTTTTGTCTAGTTGTTTTCTGAAACTGTAATGAGAGTTCTCAACAGCACAAAGCATTCACTGCCCAGGAAGTCTAAGCGTGCGTGGGTACCTCTGTCATCTTTTCGGAAGCCAAAGCCTCCGGCTCCTCGTTCCTGCTTTCGGCCCTCGGCGATGTCCACCCGCAGTGACCGATCTCCCAGAAGCTGTGGGCGAAGGGAAGAGACACAGGCCGTCACGTCACGTCACGTCACGTCACGGTCTACCTGCCCGGCACGGCACGGCACGGGCACCGTCTACAGAGCACGGCCGTCAACGTGCGCAGAATGGCTAATTAGATACTCACTGCACCATCGTACGTCAAAGCTTCTTTGAGGGATTCCAAGTCGTCAAACTCTACATAACAAAAACCTGCAGCACACAAACACACACACACACACACATAGAAAGAAATAAGAGATGGTTAAGGCTATTGTTCTGTGTGATGAATAAAGAGCAACAGCAGAGATCCTGGTGAGTTATGCTTTTCATAAACCAGCCCACTGTTGGTCACTCTGAAATCTCCTGGTAAGGAGACGAACTGGCCAATTAGCTCCAACACACAAAAAGCAGAGAGGACTCAAAGCCATTAGGCTCACCCGGAGCTTTGGCCCAGGCATTCGCTTCGCCACCCTCTCCTCAGCGCTGCAGAAAACTGCTTGTCTAATAAAATCTAACCAAGTGTTTTAATCTTATATCAAGATAAATAAACTAGTCGGTATTGTTTTCAGTACAAAGACACTTACCTAGTGCTTTCTTTTGAAATCATTTGACTTAATTTAAGAAAAGTTTGTCTTATTTTAAGCCAATTCTTCCTGAAAGCAAGCAAAATTATCTGTCCGTGCAGTAAGTAAATTTGTCGTAAAACAAGCAAAATTATCTGTAAGTAAATTTGTCTTGATAAGACTCCTTAAAATAAGTCAAAGTCTTCTTAAATTAAGTGAAAGTATCTTTTGAGAGAGCGCTAGGTAAGTATTTTCATACTTAAAACAATACCAAATATATTTTTGATCTTAATATAGGGTAATTCCACTTGGTTAGATTTCATGTTTTGCAGTGCAGCGCTGATGGCGTATGACGGAGCAGCGTGCTCTAAAGAGCTCTGTGGAGTCACCCTCCATGCTGCTGTTCCCATGGCAGCTCCAACTCTGTACTCGGCCAACAAGAAAAGAAGGAGCGCTTTTCTGAGTCGAAAAAAATGTTTGTTGTTAGTCAACAATTCAGGGTGCTCTTCAAAAAGGGGCTAGGATAACACTGACAAAACCAGAAACATTGAGGCACTCCTGATAAATATAGTTATAGTGAAAAAGTTTGTGCACATCCCAGGTCAAGGTGCAGAACAAGGGTAAATCATAAAAAATGGAAAAAGGTTCGCACACTTGAAATCCTTCTTTTTAGTTTTATTTTCTTCTCTTTAGCACAGAATGACGTTTCGACCGTGTGCTCTTCTAAGACCACACGGTCGAAACGTCATTCTGTGCTAAAGAGAAGAAGATAAAACTAAAAAGAAGGACTCCTGATAAATATACAACGCCTTTAACCAAAAATGGCTACATGCCAACGCGCTTCAACTATAGAGTTTCCATCAGGGCATCATATGTATTCTGCACTAGGCTACTTAATAAAAGGGTCGCTGATGGACCGATGTGTATAATTGTACTGCATTCTGTTCAGCATGTGGCAAAAAAAACCTAAATGTTTCATGTGCTCAAGGCCAGAAACACGATTTCCAATCATTCTGCTGCAGCCTTCAAACGTAATATGCCCACCGAGGGTGACGGAGGAACACATCTCATAACTGCAGTCCTCTTTTGCCTTCCACGGTCACAAATCCCTCTCTTCATTCCAACTTACAAAGGGTCTCTGACCCGCACCTGGCCCGAACCTGGCCCGAACCTGGCCCGAGCCTCGCCCCCTTAATGGCCGGGAGCAGGAGAGGCAGGCCAGCGGAAGCTCACCTTTGAATTTGTCTGTCTCTTTGTCGCGGACGAGCCGCACGCTCCTGACGCTGAGGTCTTTGAAGATGGCGTCGATGTCGCCCTGCACGGTGTTGAAGGGGAGGTTGCCCACGTAGGCGGTGTAGGGCGGCTCTGTCGGGAGCTCCTTCTGCTTGCGGGGGCCTCCTGGTCCGCCACCACCTCGGGGTCTGCGGACCAAAAAACAACAATGTGTCAGACAATGAGAGAGACAATAGGCAGCCCTGCCAAACTACACACGCTACACACACCAACGTCCGTCCTGAAAGCTAGCTAAGCCAGACGGGGCATTCCATAATCGTGTTTAATCTGGGTAGACAATGCATTCTGTGCATCAATTTCTCGTGTTCAAATGATGCAATGGTTAAACGTTAAAAATGTACGTGGTTACACGCGATGGTTAAACATTTTATAAATTCTTACAGCACAATAGGGCAGGAATCACAGAGTAACTCACAAATTGACAGTCACGATAGTTTGCCCACGATAACGATTATATCATGACACTGCATATCAATACACTGCAAAAGACGAATCTGCGATAGGCCTACATGACAATATCTGTGGAAACGAACAACAGCAAAAAGACAACGGCAAAAAGCTGGAATTATGTATTTATTCACTGCATTTCACAATGGATTCACAAAGTGCATAGACTTTTAGGTTAGTGTCTCTTAAAAAACAATCTACTACAAATATTCTTCAAAATCAGCAAAAACATACCCCAAGAAACACCATACAATTTATTTTTCTAAATATTACAGTGTTCCTTGACCCATGTCAGTGTGCTTATGTTTGTGCATAAATTCAATATTTCAGCAAAAATATCAATACTTGGTGGCAGCATAGAGAATCCATCAAAACAAAAAGTCTTATGCTGTATTACCTCTAATACACAATGTGCCAAAAACACACAATATCTAACATATGACATGTTTGACTAGATACTAATTTACAATATTAACCTAAATGATTCTGATAACCAGGAAAAGATCAAACATACCAGTCAAAGACTGAAATCACCATCATGGTGCCAAGACCGATGTTCATTCACTTGTAAACTAAAGTGTAACACCGTATAACAGGGGGTGATTTAACAACACAGGGAGAATCGACCTTTATGCCACCTCAAAATCCACTATGACAATCCAGAGAATCTCTCAGGATCATGCTGCATATTTAACAAAGACAACACCGATTTGTATTTCTCCATGTAGCCCTAACAGCCAGATTATGATCTGGAGCATGCATTAGGGCTGTAGTCATATCAAAGATCCTTCTCCACTTTAACCCTCTCTGGTCATATCAAACCACTGTGTGGAATTAGATAGACGTGCTCCACCGACAACCACTGAAGGGAAAGTAGGCAGAAAGTTGCCCTTTGTGAGGCAAGTCATTTCTTGTGTATCATTTCAGCCCTGGCGCTGAGGTGGGGTCTTGTGTCAAGTCTTGAGAGTCCTCTCTGCATGCCTGTGACATTCCTCCCGTGTCAGTCAGTTGAAGACAACACCAGATACACTGGCGAGTAGAGGGCACAGCTACAAGTACCCATCGTCACAAGGGAGGTGCCACATGGTGAATTCCCACAGGACACAAGCAAACAAGCACAGATTATCCCTCCAGTTTTGACAGCAAAACATTTCTGTTTTGATCATTCAGGCTGATGAAACAGAGACGGCTAACCTTTTACATTAGTTGCCAGAAATATGTTGATGCTCGAAGTGGGCCTAGGATATGGTGTCAACCTCATCAGTCCTATTGATCATGTCTGGTTCAACGTCAAATGATACAGAATTGAATTGCAATCAAAATTCTGTACAGATGAAGTTCGGTACAGGTAAAACAAGTTACTGGGCCCGATGCATGTCAATAGAGGCTGATATTACTCAGTCCAAAAAGCATGCATCACAGAGAGGCGTTTTCGACGCAGCAAGCGCCCTCATTCCTTTCAGCTATGTCTGCTCGAGCACGTCACGGGGCTCTGATAACACGCTACCGTTAATCACTTGTGCCTGGCAATTATTTGGCATTTAGAAGCATTGGCTGTTAAGAAACTGGTTAAAAACTATCAGTGGTTAAGACTATACAGGAGATTGTGAGCTAGCCATTTCGCTAACTCAATTAGGCACATTGGCAGAGAAAGACAAACGGTGAAGCCATCGTCGCCAAGTGCTTTAAATGTTTCCTTGATTCATTCATTTAAATATACTGGCAACTTGCCTGTCGTATGCCGCAGCTACGACTATCTGGGGGAAAATGGGGGACAGAGATTTGGGCCCACCAACCTGATCATGCAATGCTGTCTATGGCTGTCTGAATATTAGCTAGGTAGCTAGCTAGCTAACCATCTATCTACCCTTACAAACATCCCTGATCAGCAACCGCTCAAGGGCCGAGTAAATTAGCTGAATACGAACAGGCAAGCTAACATAAACATAGATAACCAAAACCACCATCACAATAAAATCGGTGTATGAGAATCATCGACATTCTGTTCGGGGCTGCGGAGTTGCTGACTATAGCACAACATGTAGTCCATGTGGGCTGTTTTTTTCCCTGAGACCCTGGCGCCAAGTGCCTTGCTGGCAAAGAGTGTAGCTAGCTAGCTTGCTAGCGCATAACTACCGACATTACCATTGTGAAATAAGATATTACAGTTCACCAAACCACTGTAAACACGACTGCAGCAATTTGAGCAGCCAACATTCCCATCTTGAAGCTCGCTCTAACCACGCACTTTCCTCATTCCCTAGTCCGGCCTTCCATTCATCATATCCGTAGTGTGTAGCATCGACACCCCGGTTATGAATGCTAGGCCTACACCAATCATTGCTGCAACGCACTCTTCTCTAAATGTCAAAATACACAATCTGCTGCTCCTTTGACAGCAGACGCAAACTATTCCAAAGTGTTCACAAATTCCCTTACCCTCTTCCGCCGCCAAAGCTACCATAAGCCCGATCCCGGTCATCGTAGTTATCGTAATCCGCCATTGCAGTGCTTGCTATCCAGGAGAAAGCAAGTCTGATAGGTAAGGACCTCCAATATAGCGTACGTTATAGTAGTCCTGACACTGCCTGTAATATCATGCGGACATTTTGTTCAGAAACGAATGAAATAAGAGTGAGTTTTTATGAAGAGTGTCGAAGAAAATATAATTTATGTTGTGAATTATTTTTGACAATCACTCTAATACAAGTACGTGTGTAATTACGGGGCATATGTGCCACCGGTTGTATAAGGCCAACAACGGAGGGCATTTAATGTAGGAGGTTGCCGACATTAGCATGCTGCTAGCGAGCTTTAATGACAACGTCCCACACCTTGTCACTTCAACGTGACGTCTATTAATATTTACTTGATTTATGCTCCAGTTTCCAACATGTAAACCAAGTTTATTTTAAATATGTGTTATACCTATCAGAGTGGCGCGAACAACACAACTGCTACAGGAGTTTGCGTTAGGCTATCCTACAAGAGTGCAGCCATGGCGCCCGCACCCAGCATTGAATTTAAGGCTACACTGATTGATAATTTCATTGAATGGATGATTGATCGATCGAAATATTGATTGCCTGAGTAGTATTGATTGGAGTTATAGATAATACTACTAACCGAAGCAAAAGAGTGTTCCCAATGTACACTGAAGCCTCCAGGTTTTTGAGGACACTCAGTCATCACATCAATCAATCAATCAATCAATCAATCATAATTCTATGCTACTGACAGGAAATTGTTGTTTGTTTTTTGTATTAATTGATTGACGTTTTAAAAAGACCATGCCATTTTAATATCTGAGGCCTATTAGCCTATGTTCTATCGAAAATAAACACCAAATGATCTAGGCCTACACCAGTGGTTCTCAAACTTTTCACAATGAGTAGGCCTACCACCTCAGAGAACAATTGACTCTCCAAGTAGGCTACCACCATTATGACCAGAATTAAAATACAGTAGCGTAGGCCAATAATATATTTTACATTGTATACTGTTTTGCATTGTTTTGTTTAGTTCTTTTCAAGAAAGATAAAAACTAGTTGATTTTTTTAAAACAAATTTTCATTAGATATGTTTTTATATCATTTGAATTGATTATTTATTAAATAAAACATCTTGGAGACTCCCTGAGTACCACAACAGACAGTCCGCGTACCACCAGTGGTACCCATACCACAGTTTGAGAACCACTGATCTACACAAACTAGGCCTGTCTCCATATGATGATGTCACTATATGCAGAAAGGCCTCCAACCACTGATCTATAAAGAATTCTTTATATATCAGTGCCTCCAACCACTTCACCCATGTTTGTCTTGAAACATGTCATGCAAAAAAGATTGATACAATTTTTGGTCTGGTAGCCTAATGCATCACAGACCATGGTCACCTGCAACATTTTGGAAAGGTGCAAGCCATGAAAGTATTGGTCACTCTCTCGTATGTATGTATGGATCTCCAGCATGTAGAAACTGCCAGTCCGGGTGCTAACTTGCATATGTTGGGCAATTTGTATAATGAGCACAATTAGAATTAATTAGCATAGCCTAATTGCCTATACTGACAATATTTTAGGACATGCTTTGCCAATTTGTAAAATATTGGGAAATATGGGAGGCTGAATCCAGTCCTGACAATTTAAAAATTCATAATGGCTATGGAGAGGAGATCGTACAGCCCATAATTCAGAATGTCATAGTCCCTCAAACGACCTATTTTACAAACGAGCACTCTGTAGCCTACATGGCAACCAGATCGATTACCACAGAACCATCACCAGCTTGCAGAGGGCTGGAGAAGCATCACTGTGCTGTCGGTCCAGAGGGTGACATGCTGACCCTTCAGCCTCGGCAAGAAGTGCCGCAGGGCGAGTAGAGCAGCCCTCAGCTCCAGGATGTTGATGTGCCGGGACACCCGGACACCAGACCAGACTCCACTGATGTGCCGGGACACCAGACCAGACTCTGCTGATGCGCTGGGACACCCGGACACCAGACCAGACTCTGCTGATGCCCCCCGGACACCCGGACACCAGACCAGACTCCACTGATGCGCTGGGACACCCGGACACCAGACCAGACTCCACTGATGTGCCGGGACACCAGACCAGACTCCACTGATGCGCTGGGACACCCGGACACCAGACCAGACTCCACTGATGCGCCGGGACACACGGACATGATACCACAGACTGCTGCGGACACGTCTGAATACCAGGTCCAATAGCTTGTCTCATTAGCCCTTTTAACACGGAAAGCCGGCACATTGCCGATAAGGTGGAATGCAGCAATATGCCGGCTCTGTCTGTGCGAAACGTAGGCGCCATAATATTCTTCCTTTCAAGAAAGCCGCCACGGATGTTGGCTGGATCCCTCCCCCAGTGCAGGTATGGGGTTGAGGGCTGGATCCCTCCCCCAGTGCAGGTATGGGGATGTTGGCTGGATCCCTCCCCCAGTGCAGGTATGGGGTTGAGGGCAGAAGCTCAGCAGACAGCTGTATGGGCGGGATGGGCATGAGGGCAAGGGGCATCTCCTGTACCATGGCCACCAGTAGGCCCATGACGTGAAGCTCATCTGTAGTGGTCTGTACTATATCAAGCATTTAAATATGATCAGAGCAGACTTAAAATTAAACAAAACATCTGCCCAGATTGATCAAAATCGGTTTCAAAATGTCTTCATGTATCTTGAATTTTGAACAGAAATGGATTCAGCATCCTCATTAACACCTAAAATCACTCCAATATTGTACACATTGACAAAACAGTTTCTTAAATATTGTCATATGGGTGATTATTTATGATGATTATGTAAATTATGCAAATTGGCTCAAGCACCCGGCAGTTTCTATATGCTGGGAACCCATACTATACATTTCTTACAAAAAACTTTGGTGCACTCAGAATTTCCGGGTCCAAGATGAGGCACTAGTATGGGCTGGCAAGTAGACTAAAATGTGAAGAACAGGCTGTCATCTTTGTTTCTTAAAACATGCTTGGAACTGCAAAAACATTTAGTGAGTCAGGAAGGTGATTGTTAATTTAATACAGTGGAACATGCTGTTGGTTATTAACCTCTTGACTGATCTGGCAGCGCGCTAAGTGAACTGCACTTTCACACTTCTTCCACTGGGTGGCGGTGTAACCCCACAGTGTTTACAACACTGCCATCTCAGGGAGAAGCAGAGGGAGGACGAGACAGAGAGGGACAGACTTTGTTAATATGCCTGAGGTGTACAGGCAACAAAGCCTCCTGCGACAGCCGGGCCAGGTGACTAGATTAACACTCCGGCGCACGGAGAAAAGAGCAGACAGCAGCGCCGTCTCCTCCGTGCACTTTTAGCCTATCCCCCTCTCCCTCTCTCTCTCTTTCTCTCTCTCTCTCTCTCTCTCTCTCTCTTTCTTAGTATGTCATGGCCTTGGGGTCTTCCAAAGAAGAGAGGAGTGCAATTATTGCCTGTTAAAAGCTGTGTCTGCCTCTGTCACCGAGGAGAAGGAGGAGGGGGAAGAGGAGGAGGGAGAAGAGGAGGAGGAGGAGGGGGAAGAAAGAGGAGGAGGGAGAAGAGGAGGAGGGAGAAGAGGAGGAGGAGGAGGGGGAAGAGGAGGAGGGAGAAGAGGAGGAGGAGGAGGGGGAAGAGGAGGAGGGAGAAGAGGAGGAGGAGGAGGGAGAAGAGGAGGGAGAGGAGGGGGAGGAAATCTCTGGCACAGAGAGGAGCTGGCCGCTGGTCTGCCCATTTGAATCTGTCCCTGTGTGATAAATGAAATCGGCGGAGCTGTGGACCAGGGAGGGTGCAGAATCCTAAAGCCCTAAAATGGATTAAAAGAGAAATGTGAAGTGACCCCGGGAGTCCCGGAGAGCGTGTTATTCACACTCTCAGAGCAGAGAGGACAAAATAATAAAATAAATGACAAAATTGTTTTTTGTTTTTTTCATCAGCAGGTGTTGGTCCCTGTGTCTTGTGTCCTCTCATTCTCATCCGCTGAGGAGCTGAAGCACAGGTGGAGGATGATGTCACTGAGCAGTCATCCACCTCACACACACACACACACACACACACACACACACACACACACACACACACACACACACACACACACACACTCACACAGACACAAGGCTTTCACACACACAACACATATAAACCTCTCTAGTTCTATTTAAATCTCTTCCTCTGTTTCACACACACACACACACACACACACACACACACACACACACACACACACACACACACACATGACTGCTCTGCTGTAGGTGTCAGTGTGTGGCAGACAGTGCTTGACTCCACCTCCTCCTCCTCCTCTTCCTCCTCTTTCTCCTCCTCCTCCACTCCACCTCCTCCTCCACCTCCTCTACCAACTCCTTCTCCTTCTCCTCTTCCTCCTCCTTCTCCTTCTCCTCCTCCTCCTCCTCCTCCTCTTCCACCTCCTCCTTCTCCTCCCCCTCTTCCTCCTCCACCTCCTCCTCCCCCTCCTCCTCCTCCACTCCACCTCCTCCTCCACATCCTCTACCTCCTCCTCCTTCTCCACCTCCTCCTCCTCCTCTTCCACCTCCTTCTCCTCCACCTCCTCCTCCTTCTCCTCCTCTTTCTCCACCACCTACTCCTCCTCTTCCTCCTCCTCCTCCTCATCCACCTCCTCCTGCTCCTCCTCCTTCTCCTCCTCCTTCACCTCCTCCTCCTTGCCTCACGCCTTGCTCATTAGCATGCGCTGTAGCTAGCTGATTGATTTGCGCTGCACCAGGCTGGAGATAGTGCTGGGAGCCGCTCAGATCATTTGAATTTCCATGATTGATGAGAGGACATCTAAACAGCCCTAAGCAGAGAGTGGCAAAGGGGAGTTGAGACTTTCTGGAAATGTATGTGTGTGTGTGTGTGTGTGTGTGTGTGTGTTGATTTTTTGTGAAAATAGGTTTACGAATAAGGAGTAAGTGCATGTCTGTGTGCACGTGTGTGTGTGTGTGTGTGTGTGTGTGTGTATATGTGAAAGTACATGTTTGCATGTGTCAAAGTGTGTGTGTGTGTGTGCGTGTGCGTGTGCGTGTGTGTGTGTGCGTGAGTGTGTGCGTGTGTGTATATGTGCGTGAGTGTGTTTGTGTGTGTGCGTATGTGTGTGTGTGTGTGTGTGTGTGCTAGGAAGATGCTATCAGTGATTGAGCGTCCCTGTTATTTGAGCCTTCATAGCACTGTTGATCAATTGTTTCAATATGTGCTGCTCCATACAAATGGCACAGCCAAGATACTATATCATCTGCTAGAGGCCAACCTGAGTGGCACAGGCAATCTGTGCTGTGCTGTGCGCTCCCCTCTACACAAACACAATCTGTGCTGTGCTGTGCGCTCCCCTCTACAGAAACACAATCTGTGCTGTGCTGTGCGCTCCCCTCTACAGAAACACAATCTGTGCTGTGCTGTGCTGTGCTGTGCACTCCGCTCTACACAAACACAATCTGTGCTGTGCGCTCCGCTCTACACAAACACAAGCAGTGCTGTGCTGTGCTGTGCGCTCCCCTCTACAGAAACACAATCTGTGCTGTGCTGTGCTGTGCTGTGCTGTGCTGTGCTGTGCTGTGCACTCCGCTCTACACAAACACAATCTGTGCTGTGCTGTGCTGTGCGCTCCACTCTACACAAACACAATCTGTGCTGCTAGTTCACAGTTTGCATCTCTGCCTGTGAATGGATGGCACCTGTGCTGAGCAGTATAGGGGTAAACAATGTCACCTTTATTGTGCCCATAACACAGGCACGGACGAGTTGATTTATTCCACACACAGGAGACGCCATTTTGGATGATCCCCTTTGGAGTGCACATTGCGCTCACAGATGAGAACGGGTGCTGTGGAAAACAGCCCGGCTGTTTTGTGCACGACTGCATGAGCGCAGTCACGCATCTCCATCCCACGTGTGTGTGTGTGTGTGTGTGTGTGTGTGTGTGTGTGTGTGTGATATGGGTAGCGTGATATGGAGCAGGGTTTTATGAGGGAGGGAGGTCTCTTTGACCTTCTGGGGGAAGTCAGGAGATGGAGAAATAAGCATGCTCTCCCCATCATGGGGAGCCATATTTCTCTACCGCAGGTTGTCATGGTTACACACACTTTGATTTTTTTTGCGCTGTGCTGATAGAGGTATTGATTAACTGTGTACAACATAGAACTCCTTACGGTAGGCCTTCGCCGAAAGCCTTTTTTGGGGAAGAATTCAGCCAAGTCTTGTCATATGCTCAGAAGGAGGTATAATTCTCTACATCATTATACCTGTGGTCATCTCTCTCTCTCTCTCCCTCTCCCTCTCCCTCTCCCTCTCCCTCTCCCTCTCCCTCTCTCTCTCCCTCTCTCTCTCTCCCTCTCTCCCTCTCCCTCTCTCTCTCTCTCTCTCTCTCTCTCTGGGGTGTTTTGAAGCATGATGACACAGGCATTCTTCCAAGTCATGTCTTACTAAGATTCCAAGCTATATAATCAGCCAGGAGAAATGTTCTAAATTTCAAGGCATGATCAACTATTCAATAATCCAATGATGTCTGCATTTTCTCCACTGCCAGGGTGGGTGGGGCTGCAAAGCAAACAGTTTATTAAAAGAAAGATCACACACCTAAAATCAAGAACTGAAAGTAACACCACTGTATGGAAATGTACGCTTATCTATAACAATTGTAGAAAAAAGAAAAGATATCCGCAAACTGTCTTGTATGTTCCCAGTTTAATGGCAAGTGACGACATCCTTCTAAACACAGGCATTGAGCAAGTGTCAAAAACAGACTTGTTGATGGGAATATTCTATTTACCTTCACTACACTACACAAAAGTCTCTCCTCTTCCTCCTCCTCCTCCTCCTCCTCTTCCTCCACCTCCTCCTCTTCCTCAAAAAACAGACCTGTTGATAGGAATACTCTGTTTACCATCACTACACTACACAAAAGTGTGCGATCAAACGATAGATTTATAATTTATGCAGCCTAAAAGTCTCAGGGGCTCAGTCGGCCCTGCCATGCCATGCCTGATACGGTGGCTCTGGTCTGGCGCACACAGGTTTGGGCCACTGGTGCCGGGCTATGGGAGACCCAGCGGGCGGTGCTGGACCGGATGCACGGTGCGATGGCCTTGTGGAGGTCCAATTACTGACTGCTGGGTCTGGAGTCTGCCTATTGATCCGTGATCCGTGCGTCCAGGGATGAGAGCCGCACCGAGGAGCCAGGCGAGGCGAGGAGAATGGATGTTGCAGGAACAGATGATCCATCAGAGAGTGGCGTCTGTCTCTCTCTCTCTCTTTCTCTCTCTCTCTCTCTCTCTCTCCCTCTCTCTCTCCCTCTTGCTGGCTGCCCGGGGCTTTGCCCGTGCCAACAGTGCCACGCTTCTGAGGCTGCTGTGGAAGGCAAGACGGATCGGGGGGAGATGGAGGAGGGCTGAAGTGTGTGTGTGTGTGTGTGTGTGTGTGTGTGTGTGTGTGTGTGTGTGTGTCTGTGAGGAACCGGCTGTTCTGTACGCCAGGGATTCATGTGTATCCAATAGTTAAGGATAGCCAGAGAGACAGAGAGAGAAAGGGACAGGCAGGTTGGCATATAGCCATTGTAGAGAAAACACAAGGATTCAGTGTGTGTGTGTGTGTAGGTGTGCGTGTCCGTGTGTGTAGGTGTGAGAGGATTGAATGGGATGCTATGTGGTATGGGTTAAGTAGCTACGTTTTTCTTCTCTTTGTTTCTTCTCTTCTAAAAAGTTATTCTTGTCATGTGTATTTTATTATGGACTGTAAAGCACTTTCTGATTTTATCTGAAAAGCACTATACAAATAAGATACTACCTATGTGAATGGGATGCTATGTTGTATGGGTTAAGTGAATAGGATGCTATGTGGTATGGGTTAAGTGAATGGGATGCTATGTGGTATGGGGTGAGTGAATTGGATGCTATGTGGTATGGGGTGAGTGAATGGGGTGCTATGGGTTAAGTGAATGGGATGCTATGTGGTATGGGTTAAGTGAATGGGATGTTATGTGGTATGGGTTCAGTGAATGGGATGCTATGGGTTAAGTGAATGGGATGTTATGTGGTATGGGTTCAGTGAATGGGATGCTATGGGTTAAGTGAATGGGATGCTATGTGGTATGGGGTGAGTGAATGGGATGCTATGGGTTAAGTATATGGGAAGCTATGTGGTATGGGTTAAGTGAATGGGATGTTATGTGGTATGGGGTGAGTTAATTGGATGCTGTGTGGTATGGGGTGAGTGAATTGGATGCTACATGTATGAGGTATGAATTAAGTGAATGGGACACTATGGGCTAAGTGAATGGGATGCTATGTGGTATGGGCTAAGTGAATGGGATGCTATGTGGTATGGGTTAAAGGAATGGGATGCTATGTGGTATGGGCTAAGTGAATGGGATGCTATGTGGTATGGGTTAAATGAATGGGATGCTATGTGGTATGGGTTAATGGTGTGTGGCCCCCCGGACAGACCAGAGGGGACACATGTGCTAGGATCTCTCTGTCTCGGCCAGTTATGTATGGAGCATCTGTTCTGGCTCCCTTACCGCACCACCCACCACCTCCACCATCACCACCACCACCATCACCACCACCACTTCGCAGAGCTGGAGTGTGAAGCAAAGGATCCTGGGAAATAATGAAAAGCGAGAAAATATGAGGCCACCGTGGCCTTGCTGCGTCCGGCGCAGGGGCCGGCTGAAGTGGACAAGACGGATGATCAGGCGCCGATCTCACCGCCGCAGCAGCCGCTGAATAAATCAGCCCAAAGGCCTCAACAGTTGAGATGATAATTGAGGTCACTTTGGCCATTTAGACAATCACAGCACAAATGATGTAGCAATTAATCACCTGAAGGAAAGAGACAGTCAGGGGAATGGATTAGTGCACAATTAAGTAGCTTCTCGTCTCTGGGACGTGTAAGGGGACCAGTATAGCGCCGTGGCTGCATTACTGCACACTGTGATTCATTTAAAGCACTCATGCTATTCCTATATGCACGTCTGTCCACATGATGTATCGATTTACCTCAAGGAGCTCTTAATTGGGAATTAATGGTGCTGGGAGCCAGAGAAGCAAAATATTTTTTAAGACTAAACTGGCTTACACTCTATGAGTGGAATGCACAAAGTTAATTACGGCAGAGAGAGAACAGCCTGCGTTGTGTTTTGATAGTGGTTACATAGGGATTGCTTCTCATTTACTTATTTTGAATCAAATTAAAAACCTAACTGATCTGTTCAGAGGAGTGCGTTTCAAACTGTGAAATGAAAAACTGTTTCCATTATCAACCTGTGCTATAGTACACCACTTTTGTTTCATAATTCCTCTTGATAATGATAGCATACCTTTACCAAATAAAATTGTCACAAAATTCTCCCAGTGATGTAGAGACACAGCTGAGCACTGTTGCTAGTGGTAAATAAACATCATGCATTCCACCTGTTTGCTACTTACAAGAATGATAGCAACATAACACACACACACACACACACACACACACACATCTATAGTCTTCTTCAAGCTGAAAATGTTTCATTATTGAATACCTGCCCTCAGCATATACAGCCATGTTGTGTCATTCAGCATTGGGGTCAGGTCTCTGGAGGGGTTCCACTCCCCCCTCCTCTCCTGTCACAAACGCTCTAACACAACCACCCCCCCCCCCCCCCCCCCCCCCCGTGGAGATCCGTAAAGAGCAGAGTTCAAAAGGGCGCGTCGTCCTTGGCGTCGCACCCTGGGTACCTCGGAGAGGTGTGTGATTTATGTAGGGAGCGTTGAATCATCTTACAGCTTACACCCCTGGAGGCTGCCAACTCTGAAACAGGCTCGTCCCAGATCTGGCTTATTTTGGATCACCCCCCCCGGTCCCCCCCCCCCCCCCCGGTCTGGGGTGTTCTCAGAGACGGAACACTGGGCCATTTAATTGGAAGACTCCAGTGTTCCCAGTGTTCCGGAACTGTTTATGTCCCCTGCATTAGCCACAGAGGCTACCCCGGCCTTCTCACCAGAGAACCAATTACAGGTTACAATGCCTGTCGCTGTTGTTGTGATATGAAGCTGCGCTCCCTCTGTGTGTCTCCCAAAGCCTGAACAACGGGGGATCTTGTCCTGTTGGAGGTGGAGGCACGCTCCCTCTGGTGCCGTTTGATTAGAGGAGTGTGGAGGAGCCGGCAGTGAGGAGGTGCTGATGGCTCAGAGGGGGCTTTCAGCAGGCCATTGACTCCCACATGAAAAAAACCCCCAAACAAACGAACAAACGCTGAAGCATCTTCCTTTTATCCTGAGATCAAACATGGCACCATGACTGAAAACATGGCTATTACGCGTTGTTTCAGAGTGCAATGCTGAAATGATAGCCCTTTCAACTGCAGATGCAGCCTCATGTTATTTTCCCAAAAGACCGCTGATGTCAAGGTTCCTTTTATATCAAACACTGCAAATAAGGAGAGAACAACAGTGATTCGGTCAGTCACCACGAGCAACCCTTGTTCGACCTTAACACGTGAAGGACAGAAAGTGAAAGAGTTGCAGTAAGCAGAAATGTTTTCATACCTTTTGGCCCATAACACTATAAAGTCTGAAACAATCCCAGAGCCTGGTGTTGTGTAGCAAGATGCGTCTTGCCGATAGTGTATATCAAATAAAAAGAAAGAAAAAAAGCTAATGGAATCTCAGAGACTCGTGGAAAAGGCAGAAAAATGAGCCTGTGTGTTGTGCTGCATGTTAATCTTTCTCTCTTGCATCTGAACAGCGTGGCCTGCCTTTCACCCAAAACGAGTCTCTTTCTACCTCTCTTTCTCTCTCTCCCCTCTCTCTGTCTCTCTCCCTCTCTATCTCTCTCTTTTTGTCTCCCCCTCTCTTTTTATCTCTCCTTCTCTTTCTCTCTCTCCTTCTCTCTCTCTTTTTGTCTCCCCTTCTCTTTTTATCTCTCTCTCCCCCCCTCTCTCTCTCTCTCTCTGCCCCCCCCCCCTCTCTCTCTCTCTCTCTGCCCCCCCCCCCCCTCTCAGTATCAGCGCAGCAGGAAAGGCACTTGTGTCTCCTCCAGGACGAGGAGCCATTTGTGCTGTGGGAGGCGTGGGTGTGCCGGTGGGGCTTGGCTGTGGCGCTCTCTCCCCGACACACACGCACACACACACACACACACACACACACACACACACACACACACACACACACACACACACACACACACACACACTGCCCCCTCCAGATGCAATTATATGATAGTGGCCGTGGAACCCACCCAAGGCAGCTTACATCTGCCACCTCAATGAGGGGCCAACGCAGGGGCTGTGGCGGCTAAGAAGGCTTTCCGCACAGGAGGGAGCGAGCGAGCGAGCGAGCGAGGGAGGGAGGGGACAGCAGCTTAAGATTTTTCACCATTTTGTGTCGCGGTCGCTCATTTTGTCTGCGGTTAGTCATGGGGGCCGGCCCGTATCTCCTGGACGTGGTGGACCGAGCTCAGCTCACCTCACGTCACATCTGGACAGCTGCTGGAGGCGAGGAAACATGAAATCCGCCGTCAGGAGCGTCCCTTATCGGAGCAACTGCTGGCAGACAGCAGAGCTGGCACAACTCAACTGATCAGTGGCCAGCCGTCAGTTAGGCCCCGTATCACGTGTGCTCTGCTCTGAGGTGGAGCCGCTGATCAATGGCCAGCCGGGAATTAGGCCCCTCATCACTTGTGCTCTGCTCTGAGGTGGAGCCGCTGATCAACCACCCCCTGCAATTGAAAAGGCATTAAAGAAGCAAAAAGAAACCCCACCAGGGAGAAGAGGGCGACCATTCTGCGGCTCCTCCATTACAGTCAGCTGAAATACTCTCCGTCTGCACTGAGCAATTACGATGGCCGTCCATACAAACAAAGATGCGCAGGACGGGATCTGTGCACGCTCAATTACACAACGCTGTTCCAGTGCTTCTATTGATTTGGGTATAATGTCACCAGGAAACACTCCACCTCTCACGTCACTTCAGTCTGCATTCTATAAGCAGGTTACTATTGACTGCCATTTGTGTTGTAATATACCAAATAATCAGGAACAGTATTTGCTTGTCTTCACTAAGAGTGTCCTGGTGAAGTTATTCCCATGATTTATTGCACTGAGCCCACCATCTCTGCGATCGGTATCTATCATACCTTAGACCATACTGTGCTCTTCAGAATAGAATTAGTGTGTCTGGATAACGTATGGTTGTAAAAGCAAACTTGTATATGAGCCACTTTGACAGAATCCCCAAAATATTGAGGTCTGTAGCAGATGAAGAACTGGGCATTGTGTCGGTGTGAGGGGATTAATCCTGGATCTAGCGTTATCAGGGTTCTAATCCCCGCACTGAGCCTTTGTTTGTGTGCTGCATCCGCAGGGTTGGAGTTGCTCCTCTCATCTGCATCACCACTGATTGATATAAGGTATTATTTGGGGGGGGGGGGGGGGGGGGGACGTGGGACGTATCGTCCTGATTTATGCTGACCACGTGGCTACTATGTCTACAGTTCAGAGAATATCTACCATCAGTTCTGTGTGCTGGAGATCAACTGATATGTGGATGATATGGTCACAAAATGGCCATCTGAATACCTGGGCCCAATCCAGTGAGGTGAAATGGCTGAACTACAACAGAGGTAGACACGTCAATGTTTCATAATATGTTTCATATGTTATATGTGCATAACACATGTAGCACCGAGGACATCACTCTGGACCATGTCAGGACCTATAGGTTAAATGTATACCATACTGCCTGGGATGTCTCCGGATCCCTTTACAGTGCTCTCCTCCTTACAGCATCCCGCACATATACTATACATCTCCATACACTCCTCACAACCATTCTCTGTGATGTAGACCAACAGGCCCCTGTGCTGAGCTCTTGCTCTAGTTTATTCATGTCCTCCCATGCTTATTTGTCTGAATCATGCACCCCTGGTGAAGAGTAGGCAGCTTTAAGATGCACTTCCCACGGCGTGCGCCAATGCCTCAGGAGTGCGAGGAGTGGGCGCCTGGGCGAGAAGAGCCCTCTTCACACCCCTCGGTTTTAATGTATGGCTGTTAACGTTGACGCTGGCGTTTAGATGGAGCCGGCGGTGCAGGAGGGAGGGATGGAGAGACTGAGAGGGAGATGAAGACAGAAAGAGGACAGAAAAAAAGAGATGCAGATGATAAAAAGAAGGAGGACAAGAGACCGTTGGTCTCACCACACGTGCTGGCAAGACGTGTGGTGAGAAGCTGTGGAAGCTCCTCCTCCTCCTCCTCCTCCTCCTCCCCCTCCTCTTCTTCCTCCTCCTCCTCCCCCTCCTCTTCTTCCTCCTCCTCCTCTTCTACCTCCAGCATCTGTAAATGGACTGAGGGAAGGTATGCAGGGCACAGCACAGCACAGCACAGCACAGCACAGCACAGCACAGCACACCACACCACAGCGCAGAGAAAAAGCATTAGCTGCTCACTACCTCCCTCAGGAAACCCATTAGAACTTGGGTTAGTTAACCAGGTCCTTCATTCATTTCCATGCAGAACACGCAAATACGTTTTAAGAAGGTACAGAGAAAGAAAAACGAAAGACAAATACAGAGAAAGAGAGAGAGAGAGGCTGTCTGCCTCTATAGTGAATGTTTTCTTCTCCCTTTGCCAAACTGTGGGTCATAGTATATATCAAACAATTAGCCTTTTGAGAGAGACAGGAGCTGGATCATTGCGGTGTTTGGGGAGGATAATTGGATTAGCTTCAATGGGGAAGCTAAGACACCAAGCATAACTCAAAGGCAAGGACAGCGAACAGCATGGACAAGATGCCATGGCCCAGCCTTCACCCCGTGCTAACCGACAATCACATCCTCCTCACAGCATCCAACAAGATTTGCATAAATAGCACTGTCTGCTTTGGAAGAAAATTGAAATGACGCCTTGATGTGTGTGTGCCTCTGTGTGTGTGTGTGTGTGTGTGTGTGTGTGTGTGTGTGTGTGTGTGTTTGTATACAAATGATTCATTACCACCACAAACACCCATATAATAAACCATTCCAGAGGAAATGCTCAGGCTAATCCATTTCTGTGGAAAACTGTCAACCCATTTTCAAAAGGACAATGGTTTAATAGTGTGTATTTAGCTGGTTCAGGGCTCGGTGTGTGTGTGTGTGTGTGTGTGTGTGTGTGTGTGTGTGTGTGCGTGTGCGTGTGCGTGTGCGTGTGCGTGTGCATGTGCGTGTGTGTGTGTGTGTGTGTGTGTGTGTGTGTGTGTGTGTGAGTGTGTGTGTGTGTGTGTGCGTGCGTGCGTGCGTGCGTGTGTGTGTGTGTGTGTGTGTTCTCCTGCAGCGCTCCAGCGTGTAGATATGGGCTAATCAATGTGACACAGGCTGGATATAAATTCAGACATTCCATTGCCCCGGTGAGAGTGTGTAAAATTAGCAGCTCATTTCATCAGGGTGTATTAAAATGAATTCAGGTGAGCTCCCAGCAGCCCACCCCACCTCTCTGAAGGATCACAAATAGCACACCCAGATGTGACCTGTCCTCAACTACATCTATTTCCCCACGTTCCTGTTGGAGATGTTGCAAAATATCATTTCTGGAATATATTGAGGAATTGTTTGTTGAATTAGCTTACTGTATACAACAGGACTGCCCTGTGTCCCAAATAAGAGACACATATTTAGCGTGGTCTGTTTAAGAGGCCTACGTGTTTCTCATGTACGTCACTCATTGCCCTAACAACACTCTGTCAAGGAAATGCACACACCAGTTTTAAAATTAGTTCTCATTTATTGTAGATCATCATGAATTACACTTTTTTAATCTTATGATTTAAATAAATTATCAAGAAAGAATAATTGTTTAGCCTATATATTTATCTAAAGGCAAATATGAGCAAAAATAACGAAGGAATATTAAAGAGCGAAATAAAAGCATTAAACTGACTCTGCGCTGCATTATGACTAAACTGAAATGCTTTAGTAGGCTAGTAGTACATAAATATCACTATACAGCACCGTGACCAAAACAGGGGTATACAACCACTAGTAGCTGCAGTTTCACGTTAACAGTCTCGGGAAAGGATTTAGCTGGGTATAAAATTACGTATATGTCTAGGCCAGGTTAATACGGCAGGGATAGCGCTTAGTTAAAAGTACTTAAAATGGCCAGGTTTAACTCTCGCACTACTAGGCTATAAGCTAGCTTAACGAAATAATTATGCTCTACGGAAACACTTAACGTTGACTGGTTTACCATGAACTCAGGAGAAGGGGGTCTACAAAAGAAAATCCGCGACTAACGGGAGTTCTAACGGGGAGAAGAACATTGGTCCGCGTCGCCTCCTCGATTTCAGCACTTCAGAACTGGACAGCGGCGGTCTACTATACAAGATGTACAACGCGCCCGGCCCTCTCCTGCGTCTCTGCCCGACTCTCCCGCGCCCATCACAATACTTCGCCGGCAGGAAAAAGAAAGAAATAGCACATTTCCAAGTAACTGACTTTATCACTATATTACAGTTAATTCCATTTGCCTGTAGATGGTCCTCCGTTCCAGCGAGCTGTAGGCCGGTAAAGTCCCCCAGGAACGGACGTCAAAAAACCGTCAAAGATCCAGAGGCAGATTGTTCGCTCTGTATAAAGTAATTTACCGCTCTTAGTGGTTGCTTCGCGCTCCTGCTGAAGCTATAATGAAGACTTATCATTGTTCATGCTTGTAGAATTGTAGAATCTATTTAACCCCTATGTAATATAATAGTATGAATACACGGTATCTATTTACATTGTTCCTTAAATGCCTCGTCGTATTGCATTATCAAGATACCGCGACAGATTCCAGCAAGTTCTGGTCATTTGCCTGCCCCGTGTGCCGTGTGTTCGCTTTGGACTCGTTCTCCGGGATGGGTGTAACGCTGGAGTCTTCCTGAGACGGTGTGCTCGCTTCGCTCCTCCGGACTGCGGCGGGCGGCCGCTTACCCGGTCTCACCATGATGCACGGCCGGACCACCGGTTTCCCTTTGACGGTTTTGGGGCTGCAGTTGTCGCGTTCGTACTCCTCCTGTGCCTTCTGGATCTTGCGCTTTTTCATCTTGCTTTTGTGAAAGTGAAAGGTGACCAGCGATATAAATATGATTCCAATGATCAACGCGATGAGCACGAACAGCACGGCGGTTGAAGAGAACGACTGGAACAGCTGGTCCATTTGCTCGATGCAGGTGCCATTGTTTTGGGCAGTCCCGTTGAAGGTGCAGGGAGGTATGGAAAGCGCCAAATTCTCGGATGTCCTGGCACTCATTGAGCACGCTTTTCACAGATAAAGTGTGTATTCCGAGAATGACAGGGGGAAATGCTGTGAATACAATCTCCACCAGAGCGTATCTCCAAACACCGTTATATTGCGACCATTCCTCCGGAGTGTTGGGGTCTCTGAGTCCCGTAGGGATCACCCTAAAATGGAACCAATAAAGAATCACAAATTAGCCAGAGCAATTCAGACAGTCAAGAACGACGCATCGCCAGCGACATATTTCCCAGTCAGATCATGACATGCATTTGAAAGCGGCAAACGCTCCCTTACCGCCCAGTATAAAGGGGCTTGTGTGATTCACAATCGCTTCTTCACTACAATGAGCTGGGCGGTGCACTGCAAAAAACCCCTCCGAGATTCAATTCTCTTTCCCCCGACAGTGTCACGCACGTCTGTTTCACGAACTGTAGCTCGGGCTCAAGGTAGAACATCTGAAGGGCACTTCACCGGATTTGAAGTTGTGACATGGACGGAATGTTAAGGTGGATCTACCGGAGGTTATGGTTTTCCTCGTTATGCGAGCATTACGGGTAGGAATCCTTGGCAAACACAACTGAAAAAGTGAAAGGTGGTCCTCGCGCCTTAATTGTTAACTGCGGCATTCCTTTAGATAAGGCAGGCATCAAATGAAGGATTCACACGAGCACGCAGTCACGAAATACTAATGCCATTACATGGTCTCCAACCAAGAACGCCGCGAACCCGCCATCAGTTTAATTCTTATTCATCCCAACCCCAACATCCATAAAATAAGAGCAGATAAAAACAGTTTACCTGACGATAGTGTTGGGTTCCCGCTGTTCCGGAGGCGAAGACCAGCCGGGTTCGCAAAAACTGAGAAAAAGGGAAAGAATTCAGCCAATCCCTGCAGATCGCAATGACGTATCGCGCTTGATAATCGGCAAGCTTCACCGTGACCAGAAGCCCCATTCATACGTACGCTTGATGCCAGTTGTGCTTCTGTCACTCAAATGTGAGAAATAGGAGACAACACGGGAGGAGAACGTATTACTCGAAATACATACTACAGGCATTCGATTCGACCCTCTCATATGCCATGCGGAACTGCGGAAGTGTATAGTCGCCTCATTCAGTTGTAACTTTCCGTGCAAGCGAAGGACGTGGGGTGTAGACTTGCAACTTTACGGGCGTGGAAACCAGTGTCGTAGATGTAACTAGGAGAATAAATACTTGGTGGAAATATGTTATCGCTGCCAAATGAACACATGGGCTGGCAACGTGGGTTGAACAGGCATTATAAGGCGTTTTAAGAATGCCCTTTTCAGATCACTGCCTTCGGATTCCATGCTGGTGAAAGGAGTTGTGCTCATGCTAGGGCGAACTAAGCATGATGGAGGAGACAGATGGCACACATTCTATGGCACTGCCATTACCAAAGGGGTAACATGCAAACAGTAGACAAAAGAAAGGGTATGAAAAGGACATACATAAGATTTACAGATTTACATATGATTGGGTGTAACAAGAGATAGCAAGGTTCACACACACACACACACACACACACACACACACACACACACACACACACACACACACACACACACACAGACGCACGCACACACACACGCATACCACTCACGCATACACACTTTGCAACACCACACTGCTTTGTCACCCCATGTCTATTCTACTCTACTCTATTCTGTTCCCAGTGGTCTTATTGCTCATATCCTGCTGGTTTTGTCCCTGTGAACGCAACAAGAAGACAGTAATGTTCTGCTCAACCCAAAGACGTTTGATTTTTTTAATGTGGGAAGGCAGTTCAGGTAAAAACAAACCTGCAGGTATTTCTGTTTGCTGTTGAGTGGAGGTCTCGTGGGATTTACCGACTCAGATGCCAAAAGACAACCCCTCCCCTCCACTGTCTTCCACAGAGAAACACACACACACACACACACACACACACACTCCACTGTCTTCCACAGAGAAATACTGACTGGCCCAGTAGCTATATCTCTGCACAGATAAACAACCACATGAGTTCACGGTTCATCATGAGCCCTTGTGTGGAGTCTATGGCTAAGATTGGCCTTGTTCATGGTGCTTGTGCAAAAGGCTCTCGTGGCCATGAAATGTCACCTAACACACACACACACACACACACACACACACACACACACACACACACACACACACAGACACACAGACACACAGAGCAGACCTGTACTACAGCACAGCTCCTGCTATAGAGGGGTCAGTGGCTCTAACTGTTGAAAGGGCACGAGGGCCCAATGTTCACCGGCGGTCACCTTCCTTTTCTGTGGCAGCGGCTTCTCTCCATGGAATAAGACATGACTTGACATGACACCTGGTAGTAAGTGAAAAAATCCTGTGGCTACATCACGTAGTGTTACAACAAAAGTCGGACTGTCAGTCATACACTTTTACTTTTATTGCTACAAGCAAATCAAATTGAGTGACACAACAAACTAACTGACATTGACTATAACGAGACAGTTCTGCATT
>NC_085006.1:31218080-31220580 GCF_963854185.1 Sardina pilchardus
AGAGTGGTCTGGATGGTTCTCACTCCGTCTTCTTGAGAGAGCATTCTGGAGTGTGGTGTCATGGAAATGAATATTTAATAACTGAAGACACATCTTTTTCCATGTCAAGACACATCTTTTCTAAGTTGAAGGTTTATTTACATTCCTAAAAGTGAATGACAGACATCCTATGTACAGAGACAAGTCTGTGATAGGAGTCTCTCATTGATTCAAAATTGAGAAGTCATTCTCTATTCAACGTGATTGGACATGGCCTCATAACAACCCTCTTGAAACAGCACTTGAACAGACACATTAGTCGTTGAGAGCCACAGGGGAATACTGCATCATGATAAAAGACTGAATGAAATTTCAGGCAGCCTCTAACTGAGACACAATCTTGATGAAACAGGTGCATTTCCATGATAGATAATCAACCTTGCCTTTGCCCACCAGGCCCAAGAGAACACGGCGAACCAACTAACAGCATAATGGAAAAGACACAACACATTTCCTACCATTTCTAGTGCATATTGCATGGTGATGATGGGGGTGATTCAGTAACGTGAAAAGGTGTCCATGATGGGAAAAATGGAGAAATAATGTCACACATTATGAAAGCACGAATGGGCTCCGGGCTGTGGACTCAAGTGTGGATTGTACTGGCTCACAATGTCTACAGCAAAGCAGGCATGGGGTTACAGTGACCTGGAAGGGCTTCAGAATAAAAAGTAAAAGTCTAAAGTAAAAGTCCTGCCATACATTCTCTCTAGCTGTGCACTTAACACAGGTGAAATCACTAATGGTAACACAGATGTCCTTCAGTCGGCTTGGTCTGTGGATAGATAAATAGACAGACCGACAGACAGACAGACAGACAGACAGACAGACAGACAGATATACAGATAAATAGATAGATAGATAGACATACAGACAGATTATCTTATTCTCATCGAAGGTAAAAGCACAATGAAATACCGTTTCCTAATCATGTGGTGTCTCCTTCTTTGGTTTGTACTTCCTGTCATTTGCCAGGTTTCCCAGATTCGTTAAGAAGCTCTTAAGTGCTATAGAACTTCTGAGGAGCACTGTAAGAACGTTCCAAGAACGCTCCTAAGAAGATCTTAGCACCTAAGAGCTTCTTAATAAATCTGGGAAACCCGGCCCTTGTTAGTGTCCTGCCATTGTTCTGTTCTCACCTGCTCCTGGTCATCACCCCGTTAGTGAGGTCCACTCATCGGCCATCTTGATTGGCCTGTGTGCTGCTGCCCTGCTGTCCTTGTGCTCCCTGACACACACACACACACACACACACACACACACACACACACACACACACACACACACACACACACACTCGTCTCACCCAGAGCCATAGAAAGAGAGAGTTGCGACACTCTTTGATGTTGCCGCCACGCGATCAAAACCTGTGCTGAATGGCTGAATCGCACGAGGGTGGGATGTACTTCTGGATGCTGGAGGGTGTAATCAATTAACTCATTGACTACTGACCAAGAGATTGGCAGTAAATAGTTCCAAAAGTCCCAAAACAAGGAAATAGCCTGGAAAAAGCGCTGCCATTTTTTCCTATGGAGGTCTATGGGAGTGTGGCCACTCTGTCACTGTTTTATCTACGGCTCTGATCTCACCTTGTCTCATCTCAGACTCAGCTGCTTCTCCTTTGGAGATTTGTATTCACGCTTGTGTTTACTCCATGTTAGGCTTGTGTGCAAGTTCTCGTCCACATTTTCTCCAAACCTAGTAACTGTATGCTCATTTGTTTTTTGAGTCACCTTATGCTTGCTGCCTTGGATTTGTGTTTTAGAATCATTGTTTTCTGTTCGGAACAGCTTTGCCAACCTTTAGTTTTGAGCTGTTTATGCTGCCTGGCCCGAAGGCTAACTCTTTTGTGCCGACCTTGTTGTATGAACTCTGTTTGACTTGCAGTTACGCCACCCAGGAGTTTGCTAGCTTCCTTGGTCCTCTTGTTGCACACTCAGTTTTCACTCTCTGTTTTGCCTGGTGGCCTACAGGCTCCTTTGTTCACTACTCCTGTAGGCCAGTCCTACCGTACGTGTGGCTCCACTATGCACGACCTTCACCTAACCGGTCGCGACACAAACCAGGATGAACTCACAGTTCTCTCTCTCTCTCTCTCTCACACACACACACACTCTCACTCACTCACACACACACACACACACACACACACACACACACACACACACACACACACACACACACACACACACACACACACACACACACACACACAGTCTAAATGTGATGGAAACTCTGGCATATCTCCCCTGTGTTTGGCGACCTGTTTTCGTATGTATGGCATCCACTCGGACACCCCTAAAAAAAAAAGAGAAAATAATAAAAGAAATGTCATGCAAATAAAATGCGGGTAAATTAAATGAAACATTGATCCGCCTGTCGTCGCCCTAATGGGACTGGACAGAGGCTCTGCTGGAGGTCGCGCTTGACTGCAGGAGTTATGATGTCCTCTCGCCCGCAT
>NC_085006.1:31235580-31238080 GCF_963854185.1 Sardina pilchardus
ATGAATGAAAATAGCGTCTCATTAACCGGGTTTTCCATTTACTTTGAGACGCGGGGACTCGATATTTATCTCTTAATTTGCTCCGATGGCTCGGCCAGGAGGCGTCCACCACTATCAGGTGAAATTAATTATTTGAGCACTTCCAATTACCAGGTGTGTCCTCAGTGAGACGACACAGGAGGCGATAAGTGAGCTATCTCCTGGAGCAGGTGTGGTGGCGTGGTGGGGATGAGGAGATTGGGATCGCACGCTGTGTGTGTGTGTGTGTGTGTGTGTGTGTGTGTGTGGGATCGCACGCTGTACTTGTGACATTGCAGCTGCACGGTAAAGAAGAGTGCATCACAGAGAGTAACGATGAGAAGCACTCGCCCCTCAACTTCTATGGGTGAGTTTACACTGAACACCCTGGACACACACACACACACACACACACACACACACCCTCTCTACCAGGAGAGCTCTGCTTCGCCTTCCCCGCCGGAGTCATGTCACGTCACGTCGCCCTGCAAGATGTGGGTGTGTAAAATATACTGTCTCATCACACACACACAAGCATGCACGCACGCACACACACACGCATGCGCACACACACACACACACACACACACTGAACACCCTGGACAGCTTTTCGACCTTAACATGAAATCAGTGTGATGCCACATCACCTCATAGCATTACACACGGCATTGTTTGAGCGGGGGGGGGGGGGGGGGGGGGGGCGGGGGGGGGGGGTAGGAATGGGTAGGAATCCATTCATATTCATATCCAATCCATACCAAATATGAGTCAAATTCTGAATGTGAGTTCTCTATCCAACAACGCAGTTTTATTTAACTTTATTCACATGAATACACATAAACTTAATTCTATAATTTGCCTCAAATCAACAGTGACTAGAGTGGAGGCTCCTGTGTATTCCCGCTCTGTGTAGAGCAGTGCGGTGTGCAGTGTGCAGGAGTGCAGTGTGCAGGAGTGCAGTGTGCAGTGTGCAGGCCTCATTAGGAACATCCTGCTTTGACTGCCTGTCATCTGGAGCTTGACTGCTTCTCTGTGGGGTCTGTGCAGTGGCAGCTCTGCTCACGCTAACACACACACACACACACACACACAGACACACACTGCCCGCTCTACAGCTCACACACAGCCGCCGCGGAGGCTAGACTGAGCACCTAGCGGGGCTGCCGCTGTTAGCCGCGGAGAGCGCTAATGACTGAGCTAATAGGCGAGTGTTTAAACCGGGGCCGACTGCCGCGATCAGGTCACCGCGGGCAGCACGCCGCTGTCTTTGAGATCCCGATGCTGATTGAGCGTGTCCTCATTAAAAGCCAATCGGCTCGCTTCGCCTTGGACCCCGACCACCTCCGCCACGTGCCTTAACTCAAGCCATATCCTCCTAATTGAGCTGGGGGACGCAAAAGCGCTCCTCCTGGGGTAAAAATAGCGTTAGTAGAATTGACTCATGGACTCTGGCTGTGAGATGACAGTTGTTTTGTTGTCGACGGTAATTGTGCGCTTTTTCTCCTGGTGAGATCTTTTTTATTTGCGATCTTTTAATGTGCTGGAGAGGTAGGCTGGTCTCTTCCTCCCGAAATAAAACAGCTTAGGAACATAAACTGGAATAACGAGTCCCAAACCACTCTCCGCCCCCCGCCTAAAAGGAAAGTGTTTCACTGGCTTTTTATTTCACTCACTTTTTGTTTTTTGTTTTAGTGTTTCCTTGTTGTTCCTAGACTTGTCTCTCCAGCTCTGTGTGTGTGTGTGTGTGTGTGTGTGTGTGTGTGTGTGTGTGTGTGTGTGTGTGTGTGTGTGTGTGGTAAATTGACGAGCATATAATCTCAGGGGAGAGGATTCCACATTATCTGGCTGACAAACAGCAGCACTGGCACCAACACGCCTCACATCCGTTACCATGGAGAGATAAATCTGCACCATGGAGACAAGAGGAGAGGAGAGGAGAGGAGGATGGATAGAGGAGAGGAGAGGAGAGGAGAGAGGAGAGGAGAAAGTACTTTGAGAGGAATAGACAAGAGGAGAGGAGTGGGGGATGGAGAGAGGAATAGAAGAGAGGAGAGGAGAGAGGAGAGGAGAAAGTACTTTGAGAGGAATAGACAAGAGGAGAGGAGTGGAGGATGAAGAGGAGAGGAGGAGAGCAAAGAGGAGTGATGGATGGAGAGAGGAAAGGAGAGGAGAAAGTACTTTGAGAGGAATAGGCGAGAGGAGAGGAGTGGGGGATGGAGAGAGGAATAGAAGAGAGGAGAGGAGTGGAGGATGGAGAGAGGAAAGGAGAGGAGAAAGTACTTTGAGAGGAATAGGCGAGAGGAGAGGAGTGGGGGATGGAGAGAGGAATAGAAGAGAGGAGAGGAGTGGAGGATGGAGAGAGGAGAGGAGAGGATTGGAGGATAGAGAGAAGAGGAGAGAAGAGGAGTGGAGGAAGAGGCACAGTGGAGAGTTGTTTATCTTATCAAGCTGAAATGGCTGCAGCAGCTAAGAGTGGCCTACA
>NC_085006.1:31243080-31248080 GCF_963854185.1 Sardina pilchardus
TCTGATTGTGGAGTATTTGACTGTTGTGCAGTGTTGTGGAGTATTTGACTGTTTTACAGTGTTGTGGAGCATTTGACTGGTGTACAGTGTTGTGGAGTATTTGACTGGTGTACAGTGTTGTGGAGCATTTGACTGGTGTACAGTGTTGTGGATTTTTGTATCCATTACACTGTTCTTTTGTATTCCCCTGTTTTAGGGACCAAAGGCTAGCTTAACAGTAAGTAAGTATTTATAAAGCACATTTTTTCAGCTTTACAGTAAGTAAGTAAGTAAGCAAACTAGTACGCAAGCTACTAAGTAAGTAAGTAAGTAAGCAAGCAAGCAAGCAAGCAAGCAAGCAAGCAAGCAAGCAAGCAAGCAAGCAAGCAAGCAAGTAAGTTAGTTAGTAAGTAAGCAAGTAAGCAAGTTAGTAAGTTAGTAAGTAAGTATTTATAAAGCACTTATAGCACATTTTTGCAACACAAAGTGCTCACTTGGAGAAGTGAACAGCTGAGGAGAACTACTTCAGTGTTTTCCACAGTATTTCTAGGCCACATGATTTGACATCTATTGTATACTTGGCTAGAAAATACTCAGACAAAATGAAATATGAAATATGCTCTTAACGTGATAAAGTCTTCCCAACTGTTCTTTTTGTATCTCTGACACTTGAAGCATAATCCGTAATCACATACATAAGGAAATTATGAACCGAGAAGAAAACGCTTGAGTGACATACATTCTTTTTTTGCATATACTTTTCCAGGTGATTATAACAAAACTGAACAGTTCAGAAGTTAAAATGGAAGCAGCTCTCAAAGTGATTAGCCTTAATTGCTGATTTAATTAATTGCCTTAATGAGATTATAAATTATACATGACAAGTGCCATAATATGATTCTACCACTTTTAATCAGACCATTTGATGGCGCTGAAGTTGGAAATAACTTTGGTCAAAAGTAAGTCTAATACTCTGAGACTTCTTTCACATTCATGTACCAAATACAAGTTTTTCAGCTAATATCTGATTTTTCCAAAGTTGCTGGATTTGAGCAAATAAAAAATCTGGATTGAGCATTAAGGCTTGCAGTGTGAGCGTCGTCTGAGTGCTCAGGAGAAGGTTGTTATCAGCGTGCTGCACCTCGTGCTTAAACACAACTACTGCACAGCCAGAGCACAGGAGCGGCACGCTGTCTCTGCCACTACACACACACACACACACACACACACACACACACACACACACACACACACACACACACACACACACACACACACACATACACACAACCACACACAACTACAGCCAGAGCTCAGGAGCGGCACGCTGTCTCCGCCACTACACACACACACACACACACACACACACACACACACACACACACACACACACACACACACACACACACACACACACACACACACACACACACACACACACACACACACACACACACACACACACACATACACACAACCACACACAACTACAGCCAGAGCTCAGGAGCGGCATGCTGTCTCCGCCACTACACACACACACACACACACACACACACACACACACACACACACACACACACACACACACACACACACACACACACACAACTACAGCCAGAGCTCAGGAGCGGCATGCTGTCTCCGCCACTACACACACACACATACACACAACCACACACAACTACAGCCAGAGCTCAGGAGCGGCATGCTGTCTCCGTCACTACACACACACACACACACACACACACACATGCTGTCTCCTCTCCGCCACTCCAGCGGAGGCTCCAGCAGGGAGCTGGACAGGCAGGCAGACAGTGCGGACTGACTGAGCCTCTTAGCATCCACACTAAGAGCTTTAGACGCGTCTAGCGTGTGGTGCTGGAGCTGGGTGTGTGTGTGTGTGTGTGTGTGTGTGTGTGTGTGTGTGTGCTTTAGACATGTCTAGCGTGTGGTGTTGGAGCTGGGTGTGTGTGTGTGCTTTAGACATGTCTAGTGTGTGGTGCTGGAGCTGTGTGTGTGTGTGTGTGTGTGTGTGTGTGTGTGTGTGTGCTTTAGACATGTCTAGCGTGTGGTGCTGGAGCTGGGTGTGTGTGGGGGGGGAGAGAGAGAGAAATAGAGTGAGGGAGAGAGAGAGAGAGAGAAATAGAGTGAGGGGGAGAGAGAGAGAGAGAGCAAGAGAGAGAGAGAAATAAAGTGAGGGAGAGAGAGAGAGCAAGAGAGAGAGCAAGAGAGAGAGAAATAGAGTGAGGGAGAGAGAGAGAGAGCAAGAGAGAGAGAGAGAGAGAAATAGAGTGAGGGAGAGAGAGAGAGAGCAAGAGAGAGAGAGAGAGAAATAGAGTGAGGGAGAGAGTGTGCGTGTACATGTGTGTGAGGATGTCCTAATGTTCTTTTATAATTATTATTATTATTATCATTTTTTTTAATTTTATTTTATTATTAGTATTCTCCATAGTCCATGTCAATTGTTGCTATAATTAATTGTTGTTATAAATAATATTAATGTCTAATTATTTGATGCAATTACTGCTTTGGCAATATTGTAAAATTTTACATTCATGCCAACAAAGCTATTTGAATTTGAATTTGAATTTGAGAAAGAGTGAAATAGAGTGAGGGAGAGAGAGAGCACTGGGCACCTGGCCTGATGCTGTTGAGTCATTGTCCAGAGGAGTGTGTCCCCATCAGGAGGAGGGGGTTGGGGGTGTGTGTGTGTGTGTGTGTGTGTGTGTGTGTGTGTGTGTGTGTCCATCAGGAGAGAGGGGTTGGAGGGCAGTGTGTGTGTGTGTGTGTTCTTATCGGGGGGTGGGGGGTGGATGCCACTCTGGCACCACTCTTAAATAAATACCCCGGAACAAATAAACAAATAAATAAATAAATACATAAACAAAAACAAAACTCTGCCAGGTGACGGGAGAAATACAATTACCCACAAGCCCTTGCATGGAGAGGGGCCAGAAGCCACAGTTAGGGTGACAGGAGGGTCATTAGAAGATGCCAGGGGGAGACGTGTGTGTGTGTGTGTGTGTGTGTGTGTGTGTGTGTGTGTGTTTGTATTTGGAAGAGAGTCTGTGTGTGTGTGTGTGTGTGTGTGTGTGTGCTGTGTGCAAAATAAATTTAGTAAAGTATTTTGAACATGCTGAACTATTTTCAAATTGAGTTGCTTGCATATTGTGTAGCACATGAATTGAACCCTACTGTGCTCCAGGACACAGGTGTGAAAAGAGACCCTCTGGCCACCTAAAACGCTTGGTAGCACAGAAAACCCTTTAAATAATGACTTCGGGCAAGTTTCATGGAAAGAAGCATTAATCCATTGAGACCTAGGCAGTGTGATATGTCATTGTAAGGGCCATCGATATGCTATATCTTGTTTTTGTTGCACTTTTCAGGATTGTCTGGGATTTGTACCTATCTGAGAAAGTTTAATGCGATAATACTTGCATATGTCTCTTATGTCAGCCTTTATATCAAGGGAATACTTTGAGTTTTTGCATTAGTGTCACCTGGAAGCATGCCAGTAGAAATAACATTTTTATGTGGTATTGTCTGGAATCTAGCAATGTGAGAATCATGATGATGGGATATTCTATGGCTAAACAATCATACAAGTGGGACATTCTATGGCTTAATAATTTACAGAATATATGTACTGAGTGACATGAATATTTTATTAGACCAAATGGTCCAGTAGACCAAAGGCTATGTAGAAATGTGCTGTAATTTCAAAACCGGATTACTCAGGAACAGTCTGTAGCGGAATGCTTTACATCTCCGTATTCGTTAAGGTCTGCTGTTTATGTTGATATAGAGGTTGTTACGTGTCAGATACTCCACAGAGAAGAGTGTGTGAGATGGACGCAGAGCTGTATGCATAATGGAATATTGCCAAATTTAGAAAAAGAAAAAAAAAACCATTGATTGGCTGGTGAGTGGTGAACTACTTCTGAACTCTGAGAAATGCTCTCATATGCCTGCGCCTTGTCCATTAAATACTGTATGTGGGTACCGGCAATGTTTGAGAAGTAGCGGAACCAGGTCAGATTTTGGGCTTCTGTTGAGACCAAGATGAACCCAGATGGTCCAGGACAACCAGCATGACCTCCTCCTCTCATCCCCCTTCAGTGAGGTGGACGCAGCCCAGGCCAAATCACAAGGAGTCCCACTGTGACTCCCTCTCTACCGGACGACCTTGACTCTACTTCTTCCTCACTACCGGACGACCTTGACTCTACTTCTACCTCTCTACCGGACGACCTTGACTCTACTTCTACCTCTTTACCAGATGACCTTGACTTTACTTCTCCCTCTCTACTGGACGACCTTGACTCTACTTCTCCCTCTCTACTGGACGACCTTGACTGTACTTCTCCCTTAATACTGAACGACCTTGGCTCTACTTATACATTACTACTGAACGACCTTGACTCTGCAACCATCTACTCTGACATGGCTTACATAAAGAAGAGGCAAACTACTCTGTCCCCATCCACACACACACACACACACACACACACTGAATAAACTAAATAAAGAAGTAAAAAAAAAAAAAAAAAAAAAGGCCACAGAGTTAATTCTATTTCCAAAAGCACAGTGTGTGTGGGCAGTAGCCATTTCAGTCAGATGCCATCATAAGCTACTTGCAGTTCAGTTTGATTTGAGTGAACACAGACAGACACTGAGTGAGATATATGAACATGAAAATAATAGCACAAGTAAAAGTGTGAGAACCATATTTCATAATATCTGAAATTCCTATAAAACAGAGACACTGTCTGAAGCATCTCTATGAGAGAAGAGAGATGCCTCTCTCTCCTCTTGTCCACTCTCTCTCTCTTCTCTCTCCTCTTCTCCACTATCTCTCCTTTCCTCTCCTCTCTCTCCACTCCTCTCCACAACTCTCTCTTCTCTGCTTTCTCTCCACTCCTCTCCTCTTCTCCCTCTCTCTCTACCCTCCTCTTCACTTCCTCTCTCCTCTCTCTCTCTCTCTCTCTCGCTCCTCTGCTGTTTGTGTCAGATTGCAC
>NC_085006.1:31253080-31270580 GCF_963854185.1 Sardina pilchardus
ACTCCTCACTCACCCCACACACACCTCCATGTGTTCACTCCTCACCACACACACCTCCATGTGTTCCCTCCTCACTCACCCCACACACACCTCCATGTGTTCACTCCTCAGCCCACACACACCTCCATGTGTTCAGTCCTCAGCCCACACCCGCCTAAATGATGGAGCAGCCGCCAGTTGGTCTCTGTCTCAAGCTTATGTGTGTGTGTGTGTGCAGAGGTGGGCACAAATACATCAAAAACTATTTTGTTACAAAATACAAATACTGGCGTAGAAAATGTAACAAAATAAAATACAAAATACTGATGTGAAAAATGTATTTAATTAAAATACAAGTAATTAGTAATTAGAAAATACAAAAATACCCCCACGATAATCATGGTATGCCAACTTTTAAAATAAACTACAAGAAATACTAGTTTTTTATTGGCTGACGGAGGCCTAGATTCTTTACTTTTGGTTGAAGTAGCCTGGTCCTACCATACTCTCGTACATTCATAATGTACAGAGAGTCTGGCCACTTTCCATTGCCAAGCATGAATTTCCTTGAATACATATACTCTTTTGATGATTAAAACAATTGAATCTGCCCAGAGCCACTCAGATCTGCCATAACCAATCACTATACGTTTGGTCGTGAGGTGACATGCTCAAACTAGCGACCTCAACGTCATCGTTCTCAGCTACTCCCTCTGTTCGCTGATTGGACCTGCACATTTTTGTCTTGAGAAAACCTGTAAATATACCGCAGACCCAGACTACGTAGTGGAGTGAAATGAAAACTGAACGGAAGTACATAGGAAGGCGGAGCCAGGCTACCTATGAAATAGTGAAAAAATGTAATCAGCATCCCATATCAATATAAATGATGATTGAACTGACAACAAGCAGGCTTTGCAACAGTGGAATGAACTCTGATTCCCCCCTACCCCCATCAGTTTACGTATTCAATGAAAGTAGTACGACAGATTGAACAGGTTTGCCTTTTTAAATCGAAATGCATTTCCCTTTTTGTGCTATAAATTCCTGCCTTTTGCCTTCATACATGACTGGCAACACGGGGGACAAATAAAGTAACATCCTGTACGATGTCTCAATATACAGAATTAACTGGGTGGTGAAAACTCGAGACTGTTTCGCATTGGGGAGGTTTTTGCCTCAGTCTCCTTCATTATTTCTGCAGATCCGGACGCCTTGGTTGATCCCTTACATAAATCCTCATGTCAAAGGTTATGGTCATGGGGTTCATGTCCTAAAGATTCTGACCTTTGACTCCCAGACTATAGGCTAGCATATTGTCATGGTTATAGCCTAGGTAAGAGGCTATATTTAACTGTGTGATGAATTCTTGGCTAATTTGAGGGGGAAAATTTAAGTTAAGTATTTAAGTATTTGAAATACTCTAAATACAACCCCTCAAAGTATTTTGTTACAAAGTACATTTGAATTTTTCCAATCCTGCAAAATACAAATTACAAAATACACTAAAGTAATTAAATACGTATTTAAAATACATATAATTGAAATACTGCCCATGTCTGTGTGTGTGTGTGTGTGTGTGGGGGGGGGGGGGGGGGGGGGGGGGTTCTGATTAGCCTACGCTAATTGATATCTGAACGGTTACAGGGAGTGTTGATCAGTGTTGGCCCACTTTAAGGCTAGCCTTCTGCTTTATTTCTAAGAATAAAATTCTACAGAAGCCTGACAAGAAATAACGGCCAGCGTCCAATTCAAGCTTGCCCCAAATAAAGGCCTGTGCTTTGCTCGGCCTACTGTAAGTAAATAAAAGACCCCGGCCATAATTTTAGGATTTACGGTAAAGCACCGTGTTTATACACAAGGCTAAATATAAAGCGCTGTGTTTATATTCAACGCTTGTCTCTGGAATGGGTAACCAGTGGTGCTTTAAAAGACAAGCACCTTAGAATATTGGCCCGGAGCCCTTGTGTACAGTATGTGCGGTGCGGTTGTAATGTATACATTATTGAACTGGAGCCCTTGTGTACAGTATGTGCGGTGCGGTTGTAATGTATACATTATTGAACACGTATGAATAAGGAATCGCTTTGTTCTCTACGGTATGCCCTCAGAAGCTGAATATAGAGCACTTTTATGTGAGAATTTAAGGCTTCATTTGGAAGGTGTTTTAGTGTGTGGAATAAGTACCATATACTCCTGTACTTTCATTTGGAAGGTGTTTTAGTGTGTGGAACAAGCACCATATACTCCTGTACTTTCATTTCCCACCTCACTGTTGCAAGGCAGTCTCTTGTGCCCGGGGGGATAGTTACACCACCTGAGGGGCAGTTAAATCACCTGAGGGGCAGTTAACCATTCTAAATGGATTTTTTGAAACTGAAGGGTGGATGTCAGGTCAAGGACAAACTCAACAGTGGTCTGTTGATTGCAGAGGTCTGTCAGAAAAGACGGCATGACATGTAAAATGACGGCAAAGGGCCACTTTTCATCCTCCACTTCAATATTTCAGAGCCTTTTAGGCAACAAAATGGAGCCCCGGGAGCCCCATCTCCCCTCACTCTGAGAAAACCTGCGTGTGTGTGTGTGTGTGTGTGTGTGAAATGTTCCATTTCTGATATCCTACTGGCAGGGCTGACTGCCACATACAGACACACACACACACACACACTATCTCCAGAGAGCAGCGAATCAGTCGGCCATTTTGAAATATCTCTCTCACAAGAGGGAGGAGATAGAGAGGAGCGCTTGGCTGGCAAGTTCCGTCTGACTGCTCTGTCTGTGGTGGAACCGGCTGGTGGCGGCAGGGGGTACCGCACGGAGCGCTGGAGAGCTGGGGGAACAGTGAGAACCTCCCGGTTCTCCGCGGGGTTCCTACGGTTTGATGAAAGCCCTTCACATTAAACCTCTCAAACTGAGATGAAAGTGCACCCATCCGGAAATAGAGAAGCAAGACGTGTGACCTCAAAAACGTTACAGCAACATGACTACCCCATGCATACACACACACACACACACACATATATATACATACAGTATAGACATATAGCCACACACACACACACACACACATGCACACACACACACACACACCTAGACAGACAGACACGCACACACACACACACACGCACATACACACACACAGACACACACACAAATGAACCCCTCCACACACTCCATTCATTTGAATTCAGAGCCCCTCAGAAAGAGCCCTGAAGCAGTGGAGGCTGGCCTGGCCAGGCAGTGCTGAGCGGGTATATTAGCACTGCTAGGTGCCAGGCCCGTAGTCGTGTCTGTGCCCTCTTTAGGCGGCTCTTGGCACATGAGATGCCCACACCAACGAGTCGGTCCAGTGCCTATCTCTGCCCAAGGCCTGGCATTGCTGGCAGCGCTGCACGGGGTGGGCAGATTAAACCAGGTGAGTCCAGCGCTATTTATGCCCCAGAGGGCAGAGGGAGAAGAGCCAGAGCAAAAAAAAAGTCCCTCTTTTAGGAATAAACCGGAATGTGTTTCACACCTTCTGAGGACCTAGCTATCTTCTAAAAGTATTCTTCCGCGTTCCCTTTCCAAACACACTCGTATTTCACGTTGTTTACAAAACTGAGTGCAACATTGATTTTATGTGACAGGTTCCCAAAAGGTGTTAATCCACTTGTTATAAAAACACAGCAACGTGCCACAGGTACGCTCAAGTGTCAGAACAATGTTCCCAACCAATGTGTCACAGACTCAAGGCAAGCCTCCAAGCCAAGCCAAGCCAGGACAGAGCAAGCCAAAACCAGCCGAGCCCAGCCGAGACACACACACACACACACACACACACACACACACACACACACACACACACACACACACACACACACAGCCGAGCCCAGCCAAGCCAGCTGTGCTGGAAGATTAAAGCGTCCAGCACCTCCAGCCCCTGGGACCCTAAATGAACTTGGGACAGAGTGTGTGTGTGTGCGTGTGTGTGTGTGTGTGTGTGTGTGTGTGTGTGTGTGTGTGTGTGTGTGTGTGTGTGTGCGTGCGTGTGTGTGTGTGTGTGTGAGAGTATGCAAGGGGAAAGCGAGGAACGACATCTCGACTGCCCCCTTCCTTCAAACTTTCTCTCTCTCTCTCTCTCTCTCTCTCTCTCTCTCTCTCTCTCTCTCTCTCATCTTTTTATCTTTTCCTCTCTCTTTCTTTCACTCTCCCTCTATCACTTTCACTCTCTCTCTCTTTCACTCACTCTCTCTACTACTCTATTTCTCTCTCTGCCTCCTCAGGGGCTTGTGCTAAATGGGATGTTGGAAGGGAGGGGACTTCATTATGGTACTATTACAGTTTTTTCCAATTGCTTACACACAATTTTTCAAACCGAGTTCTTTTTAACAAAATTTAAGCACAGGTATCCAAACGCCACACTCAGTTTGCATAATTCCTAGATTCTTTGCAAAATGAAACACTTCAGTCAAAACATACACACTTCAGTCAAAACGTATACACACATTTGTAAAAATGCCATTAGTTGTCATTTAACAAACACAGTCCTCAATGATCAGACACTATTGCAGCCAGTTTCACACTGCAGTGATAAATGCAAAACACATTTGTAAAAAGAAAAAATAGGAAATAGCATGTGCTAGATTTTTGCCCAGACATTGTTATGTAAGGGATCATTTAGATGTCCAAAAAATAGTGACAAACCCACAACATTCTTCATGATTAGTTCAACATAGGGAAAGTGTACATAAATAGGTCTTTAAATTTGCACTTGCACTGTACAACACTGAAGACTGCTGTAGACTGAATATTTCAAGTATTTCTTTCAATACTTACAGTATTTCTAACCATAATCAGTTACAGTAATCAACCAACAATGAAATCAATTGAACAAATAAAATCTGTAGACAAACAAAAACTACTGCATAAAGTACATACACTTTGACTCTGAAGAGCAACTAGGCCTACTGCAAAAGCAACAAGACTGTATAGCACACCTGAGTGCTGCGTTTTCAATTTTGCACATGTGTGCTTACACACCTGGTGGATGTGATTATCCAATTCGTTCATTAGTGTAGTCATTGGCAATCCGGGGCTTTGTAATGACAAGGAAGTAACCTCACAATCCTTATCTGTGTCTAAGGTGTGGAAATGTGTGTGGAGTTTTACAAATCACTTTGTGTAATGTTTTGCAAAAAGGGTGAAGCAGACATTGTGTGTAATGTTGTGCAAATCTGTGGAGGTGTTTTGCTCCTTGGAGTAAAATTTTGCTAATTGTGTGAAAAAAAATATTTTAGTGTGTAAACAATCGTAAAAAACTGTAAGGCGGTAGGCAGTTAGTCTGGACAGGGCCTTAGGAAAGCAAGTGTACTATTAAGGGAGGACCCTAGACAGGGCCCTAGGAAAGCAAGTGTACTATTTAGGGAGTAAGAGACGACCGTGGACAGAGCCCTAGTGTATTATTGAGGGAGTAAGGGAGGATTCTGTGTACTATTGAGGGAGTAAGGGATGATTCTGGACAGGTCCTAGTGTACTATTGAGGGAGTAAGAGACGACCCTGGACAGAGCCCTAGTGTACTATTGAGGGAGTAAGGGATGATTCTGGACAGGCCCTAGTGTACTATTGAGGGGGTAAGGGAGGACTCTGAACAGGCCCTAGTGTACTACTGAGGGGGTAAGAGATGATTCTGGACAGGGCCCCCTGGAAAAGTGGCAGAGTGGGACATTAAATGTCACTTGACGATTTCAATATCTACTGGCCCCCTCCCAGTGTGAGTGAGTGTGTGTGTGTGTGTGTGTGTGTGTGTGTGTGTGTGTGTGTGTGTGTGTGAGAGGGTACCAGCAGGGTTGGGGAGGGCCCACAGGGGAGTTGGTCTGTGGTCACACAGTCCAGACTGCTGGAGGGCTCAGCAAAGGACTAATCCAAGCAGCGATATCCAGCCCTCTCCAAGATCAGAATGAGCACACACACACACACACACACACTCACACGCACGCACGCACGCACGCACACGCACACGCACACGCACACGCACACGCACACGCACACGCACACGCACACGCACACACACACACACACACACTCACACACTCACACTCACGAACAAGACAGCAGCACACACAGAGCAAGGCAGCGCAAGTGTCTGTCTCTCTCTCTCTCTGTGTGAGATGGATCAAATAAATGGGGCCATTAACAAAGAAAGGATTTCAGACTGAATGGGGAAATTTGTCTGTGTGTGTGTGTGTGTGTGTGTGTGCGAGTGTGTGTATTTGTCTGTGTGTGTGTGTGTGTGTGTGTGTGCGAGCGTGTGTATTTGTCTGTGTGTGTGTGTGTGTGTGTGTGTGTGTGTGTGTGTGTGTGTCTGTGTGTGTGTGTGTGTGTGTGTGTGTGAGCGTGTGTATTTGTCTGTGTGTGTGTGTGTGTGCGAGCGTGTGTATTTGTCTGTGTGTATGTATGTGTGTGTGTGTGTGAGTGCTCCATGCAGTGGGGACTGCGTGACTAAAGACTATTCACCACACCAAACATTAGCTTTGATAATTAAAACTAACTCACTCCCTCACAGAAACACATTAGACTAAAACAAGCATTTTAGCACATACTGATAGATAGCTCCTTCAATCAAACCGCATACTGATAGCCCCTCACGTCAAACACAAACATCTCCTTTTGCTTGCGCGGCTGATGTTGACATTTGTGGTGCTTAGGCAGCTTCCATCACTGAGAAAATGTAAAGTCATCTAATGTGTGTGTGTGTGTGTGTGTGTGTGTGTGTGTGTGTGTGTGTGTGTGTGTGTGTGTGTGTTAAAGTCGTCTAATTGACATTTGAATCAGTATGTTTGTTTGCTTCATCTTTAATAATTCACAGGGTGGAGTGGAACCTACCAGAGGAGTGCCATCTCATCTCCAAATGATCTTTTATGGCCTATACAGACTACACCATCTTTCTGTCTTTCACGATCATCTTTTACGATTGACCACGTCAGACTATAGGCAATCAGAGAACCACAAAATCTTGCCGCGTCTTGGTCGCAAGAGTGGCCACATTACAAGGTCATCTATCGTAGCCTTCTCGTTGTGTATCGTCACAGTGTCAGTGTCAACAGGGGAGTCGTAGGAGATTCCCCACAAATTCTGACATGCTAGACTTTTGGTTGTAACGTCATAGAATGTCGCAGACAATAAATCGTGGGTCGTTGAATATGTCACATTACAAGACGCTTCTCCTTCGAGTGTCGCTCCCGACTTTGAATGTTCGGACACGACAATGGAAATTTGCCGGCCACGACACAATGGTGGTAGCCTGGGTGTTCCCATCCTGCCATGCGCGGTGATTTGATTCACGCTGCTAAGGCAGTCTGGAAACTACCGCCCTAATTTTTGCCTAAGATAGGGGACCAATCACAGAACAGGGGGGAGAGCAAGACGATGATGAGATATGCACAGACGCGTTTGATAGACATCCGTGGCGCCCAATGAACGGATCTGGGCATTTTTTAAAATAAGAGAATATTAATGTGTGGTTGCCAGACCACGTCTCATTTCAGAAGTGGTATAGGCGCTAGCCAGGCTACAAACGTGGCAAAATCGGGCTGTAATCGAGTAGTCTGCACGGGCCATTAGAGGAGGTAGGAGGAGCCTAGTCGGTGTGGGACACATGGGGGACATCTTCCTGCTCAGCGATGATTCATGGAACTGTGTCAAGAAGGGGGAGACTTGGGCACTGCGCATGCTGAGTCGTTTGGGCCCATTTTAACCTCACGTTCTCACACAACCCAATTATTTGTTCTGGGGGACAGACAGACCCACAGCAGAGCTTTGGGCCGCTGCTTCGCCTCAGGCACTGAAGATGTGTGTGTGTGTGTGAGAGAGAGATAGAGAGAGAGTGTGTGTGAGTGAGTGTTTGTGTACATGTCGGTGTGTGAGTGTGTGTATGTGCAGGTGTGTATGTGTGTGTGTATTTGTGTGCATCAGTGAGTGTGTGTGTGTGTGTGTGTATGTGTGTGTGTATTTGTGTGCATCAGTGAGTGTGTGTGTGTGTGTGTGTGTGTGTGTGAGTGTATTTGTTTATCTCTGCAACAAGGGATGTTGAGAGCTCTCCGTCTGGTCATAATATCATCTCCAACCATGACAGCATTTTATACCAAAAAAAGTAGTTTCATTTTGTGCTGAAATATGCCCACAGAGACTTAGCCCCTGCTGCCTACTCTTCTCCAGACGGATATGTTTCAGCCTAACACATCTGTCTTGTGACATGTTTTCGTATTAAATAAATTAGTTAAAGCTTGAGAGTGTGTTCACTTTTTGTGTGTGGTTAACAGTTGCTCAGACTTAAATGCGCTACAAACAAAAGGGCAGTTTCAACTCGCCTGGAGTTATTGAACACCAAGCTGATGAAGCAGCAACTGATATGTCAGTGGACGCGGAGACACAGAAACAGGTCCTTGGAATAAACATGCGTCAATACTCCGGTGTTGAGGAGTAGAGGGGGTAGGTTAGTAACAATCTGTATCAGTAACACATGATCAACATCAGCTGCAAGCCTACACATTCAGTGGAATTGAATTTTTGAGAAAATAGTTTTTTTTTGTTCTTCTTTCCTCCTGCCTGGGCTTCCTCCACAGAGACAATAGGACTGTGGCGAGCGAGAGCGCCGCGGCTGACAGAGAGGAAATGGCTTTTTGATGTAACGCCGCCAGCGCTGCCCGTGGCCATCGATCAGCCCCTGCGCCGGCCCCCCTGACCTTCCTGCGGGACCACTTAACAGATAGGGTGGCGGCCGCGAGCACGGCCCATAAATAACCAGCCCCGGCGCGCACGCCATGCCATGCCTGCGCCACCTCCGCGCTAGCCGCTACCGCTAACCTGCAGCCAGGGCGCTAACGGGGCCGAGAGAGGAGGCCAAAGGACGGACAGGTGACTGAGCTGTTGCAAGCCATGTGTGAGTGACACATACACGTAAAGTGTGTTTGTTTGTGTGTGTGTGTGTGTGTGTGTGTGTGTGTGTGTGTGTGTGTGTGTGTGTGTGTGTGTGTGTGTACTAGCCATGAATTGAATAATGTAATCTAATGTGTGTATGCCCTCTCCCATTTCCTGCGCTGGAGGAAGTTGTCACTGATGTCCACCTGGCTCACCTTTGAGTTTGACCTGTGACCTTTGCCCTCTGCCCTCTGCCCCGGGCCCTCTGCAGTCCGTCCGTGTGGAAGCTGGAGATGGATCATGTAGATTAGGGTGCAGCTCACACACACTGATCTCTATCACAGCTCACACACACACACGCACACACACACACACACACGCTTTTCAAATGGCTGAAGAGCAGACTTAATGGTGCTGTTGGACACACAGTGTGGTGATGAGTGAGGTGCCTTTTGGCAGCACACAAAAGCTGAATGTGGAGCCTGCAGAAAGGAGCCACTCTCTTCAGCATACTGCAAGGACACCGACACCTGCTCTCTCAAGAGCTCCTCTACACGCACATATCTTCTCTCTGTGTGTGTGTCTCCACACATATTAAATGTGTCTGTGTGTATGTGTGTGTGTGTGTGTGTGTGTGTGTGTCCTTTCCATACGCATATTAACTGTTTGTGTGTGTGTGTCTGGTTGTGTCCTCTCCACACGCATATTACAGTAACTGTGTGTGTGTGTGTGTGTGTGTGTGTCCTCTCCATACGTATATTAACTGTGTGTGTGTGTGTGTGCGCGCGTGTGTGCTCTCTCCACACGCATATTAACTGTGTGTGTGTGTATGTGTGCGTGTGTGTGTGTGTCCTCTCCACACACATATTAACTGTGTGTGTGTGCGTGTGTGTGTGTGTGTGTGCATGTGTGTGTATGTGCGTGTGTGTGTGCATATTAACTGGCCTTTGGGAAGCTCTTGACCCGAGGGTGACCCCTCCTTACAGTGCGGTGTGTTTGAGCCTTCTCATTGGCTCGGTGAATGATGTCTCAATACCCACACCCATCAATACCTCGCCACTGCCAAGGACACGTGAAGGACGTCGGGGCTGAGCGGACGCCAGCCTCCGTTTACTCGTCCGGTGCGTCATCTGGCGTTTGAATGGTCCACTCTGGGTCTCTGATAGTGTGTGTGTGTATGTGTGTCCTCTCCATACTGTTACGCCCCTCTGCACCCCCACTGGCCCTGCAGTGACAGTGCAGCAGCCTTTGGGTGGCGAATGGGCAAATCAGCCTAATTGTGTACACCTGAAGGTGTGCATAAGAAGCTCCTGAGTTGGCCTTCCAGGGCTGGTATTTTTCACCACACCAGAGCAAGCCATGCTCTTGGGTGTGGGTGTCTTTTTCATATTGAACCCCTAGATTTTAGAGTGAATATTTATTTATTGCAATAAAAGATTATATTTTTGATAAACCCTGATGTCCGTCTCCATATTATGTTGCGGCTTCTGAGCCGGCCGTAACATAATTGGGGTGGTCGTCCGAGATTTTGAACGTTTTTACTATGGAGACTGGACTAGAGTTTTGGGGTGAGGTCTGTTGTTTTGGTGAGTATGGTTGTTTAGCGTTTGGTTTTTGTTAATGTTTTTTGCAGTTCTTGGACAGATTAGTCTGCATGGAGGCTACCCCGGGGAGGGGGCACGCTTCAGATTGCTGCAGTAGGCTGTCCTTGGTTTACTGTGGTGTACTGAGTTTAGCGTTAGCCTCGAGCCCGGTATGCCACAGAAGATATAGTGAGGTTAGTTTAGCTAATTTGGTAGGTCCAGGAACTGTTTTTCGCATTGACTTTTTGACAAACAAACATACTCACCACCCTTTTGTTTTGAGTTTTTGAATGGTGTGTACCTGAAAGTTAAAATGATCAGTGGCAGTTTGTGGCTTGTGGGAAGCCCTGTAATGTGTAGGAGCTTTGAGCTCGTTAGAGAGACCATTACTACCAATTGCCTGATTAGTGAAGTGGCAGCACTGCAGCTGTGTGTGTGTGTGTGTAGTGGACATGCCCACTGACCCCGCATTCACACTGTCTCCGTCCGTCAACGGATCTCATTCACTTTGCATGGGGCGGACTCGAAATGCATTGTGGGTCCGTCCGTCGCTTCAGCTCCGTTGCCTCCGTCAAGAAAGTTGAGAAATGTTCAACTTTTCAGGCAGCGACGGATCCGTCAGCCAATCGGATCGCGTGTATGCAAATACACATACGGCAGATCCAACCTCCTAGATCCGTTGACGGACGGAGACAGTGTGTACGCGGGGTGAGTGCATGGATATCAGCATTTATGGATGCCTAAACTATGAATGACCATGAGGGGAGTGTATTGTCTTTTGTGATGAGACCTTTAGTGTGGTGGTGGTCAGCCCATTTTTGTAAGATCACTTGTGTATGTTGCTAGCTAGGTGAATGCAGCAACTTTGTTTGTGTGGTAGTGAGCCACACTAGGTGATCAGTGTTGTGGGTGTGGCTTTCCAGAATTATTGGTCACAGGTGTGTGTGCTACATTAGATTGCAGTAACTAGTTGTGGTATGGGACCACTGTGTATGTGACCATTTGTGTGGTGACAACAGGCCACTTTTTGGTTGGGATTATTAGTTGCTACTTTTGGTTGATATGTAGTAACTTAAGTGAGTAATCCTTTTGGTTTGTGGCTGTTGTGCTCTACTTTGTGTGGGTCACGTGTTACTGTTTTCTGTGTTCATGTGTAGCAATTTTGTGTTTGATCCTCATGTGTGCATGTGTAGTGGCATCATTGTTTGTTGGGTTAGTCCACTGAACTATTCGAGTGAGAGCATTTAGTTGGAGAGGTGTAGTGCTTGTGTGAGACTATGTGACTTTTTGGCCTGTGGCTGCAGCACCCCCATACTTGGATTTCTCTGTTCCCCTCTCCCTCTTTCTCCAGCTTTCTCCTAGGTGTGGCTGACCGAAGACTGGCGGAGATTACAGCAGAGGGGCTTTGAGTCTTTTTAGGGCTCCTAGAGGAACCCTTTTAAGGGGGGAGGTGTTACGCCCCTCTGCACCCCCACTGGCCCTGCAGTGACAGTGCAGCATCCTTTGGGTGGTGAATGGGCAAATCAGCCTAATTGTGTACACCTGAAGGTGTGCATAAGAAGCTCCTGAGTTGGCCTTCCAGGGCTGGTATTTTTCACCACACCAGAGCAAGCCATGCTCTTGGGTGTGGGTGTCTTTTTCATATTGAACCCCTAGATTTTAGAGTGAATATTTATTTATTGCAATAAAAGATTATATTTTTGATAAACCCTGATGTCCGTCTCCATATTATGTTGCGGCTTCTGAGCCGGCCGTAACAATACGTATATTAACAGTGTGTGTGTATGTGTGAGTGAATAAGGCATTAGTGGGATAAGAAGGGTAATAGAATAAGCACTAGTGGGGTAATAAGGGTAATAGTGGGTAATAAGGGTAATAGACTAAGGCACTAGTGGGGTAATAGAATAAGCACTTGTGGGGTAAGAAGGGTAATAGTGGGGTAGGAAGGGTAATAGAATAAGACATTAGTGGGGTAGTAAGGGTAATAGTGCAAGAAGGGTAATATAATAAGACATTAGTGGGGTATAAGGGTAATAGTGGGGGAAGAAGGGTAATAGAATAAGACATTAGTGGGGTATAATGGTAATAGTGGGGTAAGAAGGGTAATAGAATAAGACATTAGTGGGGCAATAAGGGTAATAGTGGGGTAAGAAGGGTAATAGAATAAGACATTAGTGGGGTATAAGGGTAATAGTGGGGTAAGAAGGGTAATAGAATAAGACATTAGTGGGGTATAATGGTAATAGTGGGGTAAGAAGGGTAATAGAATAAGACATTAGTGGGGCAATAAGGGTAATAGTGGGGTAAGAAGACTCTTTGCATTTCTAAAAGGCTTTGCACTATACTCTGAGGACTGCTTTAACGAGACTTTCGTGTTCCTGGCTCCCGCTATCTCCGCTGCAAGTCAATAGTAATTCCATCCATTCCATTCCGGTCTGCTCCATCTCCCTCCATCCACATTGCGGAGGCCTGCTCCATCTCCCTCCATCCTAATTCCATCCGTGCTGCAGAGGCCTGCTCCATCTCCCTCCATCCTAATTCAAATGGAATCTTCTCTACGCATCGCACAGCGCCGCTGCGCTCTCTCTAAAAATAGCCTCTGAAATTGCTTCTATCGAACGATCTTTATTTTTCCCCCCAACTCCTTTCCAAATGACAAAACAATAACTCATCCAGGAAAACAAACAACAAACAAACAAGCAAACAAGCAAAACAAAACAAAACAAAACAAAGCACAGCAACACAAAACAAAAGTGTGTGTGTGAGAGTGTGTGTGTGTAAATGTGTTTGTATGCTTGAGAAGTATTTGTGTGTGTCTGGGTATGTGTGTGCGTATGCACCTGCGTGCTTGTTTTTATTTGTTTGGGTTCGTTTGTGTGTGTGTGTGTGTGTGTGTGTGTGTGGCCAAGGCCAAGAGGAGGGGGTGGTTAATGTTGGAAACAGTGGCTGGCATCTCACTGGTGTGTTGTCTAGTGCTGTAACCTCCCTCTGAGCTGAATACACTACACACACCAGCGGCACACACACGGATAGAACACACACCATGGGTCTCAGTACTCACCACTTGCCTCTGGAGATTAAATAGAATGTGTGTGTGTGTGTGTGTGTGTTTGTCTGGGTGTGTGTGTGTGCTGGGTTTGCGTGAGGGGGAAATTGGGGAGGGAGAGTGCTCTATAAACTTCATCTCACGTGTGTGTGTGTGTATGTGTGTGTCTCTCTTGCTGTCGTGTGTATGTATGTATGTGTGTGTGTGTGTGTGTGTGTGTGTGTGTGTGTGTGTGTGTGTTCTGCAAACCTTATCAGATCAGCTTTACTGGAAAAAGCACACAAATGACCAAGGCACGTCATACTGTGATTGATATCGGATATGAAATGTTCTCTCCAAGTAAGCATGTCATTTGCTAGAAAAATAATCAAATAAAATAAACACATTGAAGTAGTGAGACATGCATTATGTTGCCATATCCTCTAACAATTCAGTCATCATGTTAATGATTTATTATCATGCTTATTACTGTTTAAATGTTCATCACAAAAGCCTATCAGCGTTCAATCCTGAGTTGGCAAAACTGATGCATTATGGTCAACCAATTAAAAAAAAAGTGTGTGTGTGTGTGTGTGTGTGTGTGTGTGTGTGTGTGTGTTCAGAAATAAACAGACCCTCGCTACTTACATGAATAGACACTCTGGGGTAGCTGTACATCCACTTCTGCGCCCACTTAAGGTGCATTTTCTTGGAAATGTGCGCGTAAAAACATGGAGGGGTATGTATGAATATTTGAATATACTGTAAGTAAAATATATTCAAATGTTCAGGATCTCTCTCTCTCTCTACCCTGTTCTTTCTCTGTCTGTCTGGCAAGCAGAGGGGTAGAAGCACTGTCATGTATTGACTCTACCTGTGCACTCAACACAGAGGTGTAAAGGCGCTGTCATGTGTTGACTCTACCTGTGCACTCAACACAGCCCTGCCATGTGTTGACTCTACCTGTGCACTCAGAGGTGTAAAGGCGCTGCCATGTATTGACTCTACCTGTGCACTCAACACAGGTGACTTCACTACTCAACTCATCTACTGTACTGTACCTACTGCTTATCACACCTGAGTTTGGGCCTTCTATTCAGATCCTATTGTCTGTCAGTGTGAAGTAAGGGATAATGTATAGAACGCCGTTCATTATCGGAACATAAGTAAGCTACCGACAGGGCGAACAGGACTTGTTTCGCCCTGAAGGTACTTATTTTCCAATAATGACCGGCGTTCTATTATCGCACTTATTATACGGCTGCTAGCCAATAAGATAAAAGGGGGACAAAAGTTTATATAAAAAGTCAATAAATAACGATTTATTGCAGTTTCATAGCTTGTGCTAAGAAAATAGTCCATGGAACGTTCATGTTGCCATTGGCAGCGGTCATTATGCCGTCGGAGCGGTGATTATGCAAAAACAACTGACCTCAGAACATTGGGGAGGTCCGTTCAAAGTGAATGGGAGCTCCTTCAGCATTCCAGAGAGCTGTATAATAATGCACAATAATGCACAATAACAGCCTAAAGTTATTTTCTTTTTCCTTAAGATCACGGTAGCGAGTGTTTTCTTTCACCTGATAGCGTGTGTGTGTGTGTGTGTGTGTGTGTGTGTGTGTGTGTGTTTTTTGCTCGCTGTGGTAGCTGATTGTTACAGAACAGCTCTGCATTATTCATGTTATTGATCCGAGTTGTTTCAGTTGATCCGCTACAGCAAAGCGTCTCTGAGATGGATCTGGGCCAGATCTGTTTCAAACACAGCTGCTTCCACTACTGCCGCCGCCTGTTTAAAACACACACACACACACACACACGCACACACATACAGCCACATACACACTGCTACTGCCGCCGCCTGTTTAAAACACACACACACACACACACACACACACACACACACACACATATACTGTATACACACTGCTACAGAGCCCACTTGTTTAAAACAAACACACACATACAGTACACACTGCTATGCCTTCCTGTGGCTTTTGTGCAACGTCTGATCCAGAGAGCTCAGTGTGAAGCCATCGTATCTGAGAGATTCACACCTGAGAGATTCACAACTGAGAGATTCACACTTGAGAGATTCACACCTGAGAGATTCACACCTGAGGGATTCACAACTGAGAGAGTCATACCTGAGAGAGTCATACCTGAGTCAGGTTATGTCATCTCAGAGAGGTTATGACCAGAGTGAAGTTATTTCACCTGAGTAGTTTATCACCAGAGTGAGGTTATCACCTCAGAGAGGTTATGTCACCTGAGTAGTTTATCACCAGAGTGAGGTTATTACCTGAGTGAAGTTATTACATGAGTGAGGTTATGTCACCTGAGTAGTTTATTACCTGAGTGAGGTTATCACCTGAGATGGACGTGCTGGTTCCTCATACCATCTCGAGGAGAATTACTGCAGGAGTCACTCCTCAGGTTTTAAGGTGTACATACACAATGTGCATCTACAGACACACACACGCACACACACACACACACACACACACCCACCCACCCACCCACCCACACACACACACACACACACACACACACACACACACACACACACACACACACACACACACACACCCACCCACCCACCCACACACACACACACACACACACACACACACACACACACACACACATGGACACACACAGACTACCACAATGCACACATAGATGCATAGCAACACAAACCAGTGCATTCCCATCCACATATACACATTAACCCAGCCATTAACACACGCACACACACCCACACACAAAAGGAAAAGACACTTTAGCGGAAGCAATTTTCGGGGAGATGGCTTTTCACCCCCATCACTCTGAAGCGCTCCAGCCTCTCCAGCCATCACGGTGGCTGCAGGGGAAATCTTGTTAACACTTCTGGGTCCCGACGACAATAGCTGGCCTCCAAAACAGATGCCTGGAGGTTATGGACATGAATGATGCATGAGGAACAAGACCATAAAAAGAGAAATACGAAATACGAAGCGATGGACAAGAGACTGCTCAGTGTTCCCATCAGCCATAGTGCAGTTTCTCTCATAACAGGCTTGTCATAGTCCAGTTTGCAGCTCTCTCATAACAGGCTTGTCATAGTCCAGTTTACCATTATTCTCATAACAGACGTGGCATGGTGCGGTTCACTATTCTCTCATGATAGGCTTGCCATAGTGCAATTCACTATTCTTTCATAACAGGCTTGCCATAGTGCAATTCACTATTCTCTCATAACAGGCTTGCCATAGTGCAGTTCACTATTCTCTCATAACAGGCTTGCCTTAGTGCAGTTAGCTATTCACTCATAACAGGCTTGCCATAGTGCAGTTTACCATTCTCTCATGACAGGCTTGCCATAGTCCAGTTTACCATTTTCTCACAACAGACTTGCCATAGTGCAGCTTACTATTCTCTCATAACAGGCTTGCCATAGTGCAGTTCCCTATTCTCTCATAACAGGCTTGTCATAGTGCAGTTTGGCATTCTCTCATTACAGGCTTGCCATAGTGCTGTTCACTCTTCTCTCATAACAGGCTTGCATAGTGTAGCTCACTATTCTCTCATTACAGGCTTGCCATAGTGCAGTTTGCAATTCACTCACAACAGACTTGCCATAGTGCAGCTTACTATTCTCTCATAACAGGCTTGCCATAGTGCAGTTCCCTATTCTCTCATAACAGGCTTGCCATAGTGCAGTTTGGCATTCTCTCATTACAGGCTTGCCATAGTGCTGTTCACTCTTCTCTCATAACAGGCTTGCATAGTGTAGCTCACTATTCTCTCATTACAGGCTTGCCATAGTGCAGTTTGCAATTCACTCATAACAGGCTTGCCATAGTGCAGTTCCCTATTCTCTCATAACAGGCTTGCATAGTGTAGCTCACTATTCTCTCATAACAGGTCACAGCAAGTGGAGGCCACAAACTGCCTGGTTATTTATGGGCCAGATCTCAGTCCGAACTCTCGGCTTCTCAGAGCGCCGCGCTCGATTGTACTCTTCAAGTGTACCAAAGC
>NC_085006.1:31275580-31278080 GCF_963854185.1 Sardina pilchardus
AACAAACAACGTCTCCCATTAACTCCAATGCAAATTAGGCTCAATAAACGTAATTCGTACCGAAATCGTAGGGGTAAATGATAACAGAAAACACAACGAATCAATAGGACCACTCAATATATTACCACTTTGCCGGTCGTTGACCGTGAAAAATACGTTCAAAAGCTTAATTCAATCAAAGTAAAAACATGTCCCTTCGGTCTCCCGAGTAGCCTGCTAGCAGTAGCTGTGGCCAGTGTCATACCCAGACATACTCTTATCTCATTGAATCTCCAGTTAAATAACTAAATTGTTTTCATGTATTTTTGGCCTCTTATTTTAATTGTAATGTTGTGTAGTTGATTGACAGGCTTGGATGTAAAGTATGTTCGTTAGATAATTCCAACATATGATAATTTCTGTCATAGCCGATAGCCTAGCTGCTAGTGTTAGCCAAGTGTTAGCCTAGATTTCCGTTTTCGTTGGTCTGATTTATTTTTGGTGTAGCCTAATGTTAGGGGTTCTTAGCTTTGTGGTTGGTACACCTAACCACACAGCAACTTATCGGCATGTCTGTCTACCGCGAACACTGATCTATAAATAATAAGTTATTCGTTATAGATCAGTGACCGTGAACGACACCCGTTCACTTTGGCTTGTTCTGAGGGCTTGTTTCCCCCAAAAAGGGGCGTGGCGCAAACAACCTGCTCTGTGTGACGTGGGTCCGGTCGAACGTATGGGTCCTGTATCATAAAGCTCTATTCTTTAGTGATTCTATGGATCTTGTATCATAAAGCTCTATTCAGGAAAGCTGACGTTACGTTTGTCATTTATTTACAGTATTTACAAGGTATTTATTAAGCACTGTAGCACAACAAACTCGCTGAACCCTTCTACATATGTGCTTGTGAGACATGGCTGCTAGGTTGTGTGGGCAGGCCTGCATGTGAGTGAGTGAGTGAGTGAAAACAACAACACTTCTCTGTCACTGGCATACCTGCTTGGAACCAAATGCCAGCTTGACACCATGCCAACACAAAACTCTTTTCCTGGCCAATATCCTCTATCTGTTAATGAACGAACAAAAACCCGACACCTGCTTCCTGGCGCCTGTAACAGCATGAATTGCTGTACTCAGAGCGCACTGTTTAAAAACTCCCTCTTTTCCTCCATAATAGCCCATTTTGTAATTATGTAGAATAGACAGTCGTAATTGCAGTAGTTTATTTTTTCGCCTCGCTCTCTCTGTGTGTATGACAAACCCCAAACAACACGCTATAATCCCAAACGCTGGGCTCATTCATCAGGAGGGCTGAGGCTGTTTAGCTGTGTGCAAAGTGTCAGAATGAGTCCGCAGAGGCATGGAAGTGGCAGAGCACGACTTCAATTAGAAACTCCCAGCTGGGCCTTATCATTTCATTTACACACTTCACTTTAGGATTAATGACCTTGTCGCTTTGCCATGTGTTTTATTTATTTATTCATTCATTTATAACACACACTCACACACATACACACACACACACACACACACACACACACACATGCACAGCAATGGGTTACACAAGCTTTAAGAGCAAAAGCACACTAATGAAGCCCAGGTTTGCAATGGAGGAATGTCTAAGATGAGAATAGGAGAGAGTATCTATCCGAACAGCAAAGACAGGCCACATACAGTACGTAGGAAACAGCGACAGACTACACACACAGTTTATGCTCACACACACACACACACACTACACACACAGACTACGCACACAGTTTATGCACACCCACACTCTACCCACACACACTACACTCACAGACTACACACACAGACTACGCACACAGTTTATACACACACACACTATACACACAGACTACAACTGCAGACAGACAACACACACACACACACACACACACACACACACACTACACACAGATTATGGATGTAGACTACACACAGTCTACACACACACAGACTACAACTGCAGACAGACAACACACACACTACACACACAGATTATGCATGTAGACTACACACAGTCTACACACACACAGACTATACGTACACACACACACACACACTGCTGGGTTGTGGTATGGGCACGGCGGGCATTGTGAATAGCAGCGGTGCAGGGGCACAGAGAGGGCATCTCTCTGACGCCGTGCCCGTGCTGGCGGGCAGCGCGTGGCGCCACAGGCTCTCCAGATGCCAGGCTGGCGGGGGAGCATATGGGCACGGTGGCTGTGGCAGCCCAGCAGCCGGGCACCAGGGGAATAGCAGAGAGAGCAGGGTGGGTCCACGGTGCGCGTGGTACACGTTGAGAAGGGTCAGGTGGTGTGTGTGTGTGTGTGTGTGTGTGTGTGTGTGGCACCAGGGGAATAGCAGAGAGAGCAGGGTGGGTCCACGGTGCGCGTGGTACACGTTGAGAAGGGTCAGGTGTGTGTGTGTGTGTGTGTGTGTGTGTGTGTGTGTGTGTGTGTGTGTGTGTGTGTGTGTGTGTGTGTGGCACCAGGAGAATAGCAGAGAGAGCAGGGT
>NC_085006.1:31283080-31290580 GCF_963854185.1 Sardina pilchardus
TCTCCATTCCCAGACCTGCATCGTGGTACCTTCAGCAGGTGCTTTTCAACACACTTCAAGGTGCCTGAAGCGCCGCGGCGTCGCATAGTCAATCGCTCCGTACGTGCACACACACACACACACACTTCAATCGCTCCGCCGAGTCTTTGTGTAATTACCCACGACGGACCTGGAAGAGAAAAGAAAAGCGGGGGGCTGGGGGGGGGGGGAGCACATGGATAAGAAGGTGTTTGAGTGAAGCCCCTGATACACACACACACACACACACACACACACACACACACACACACGAGTGTTTTCCTGGGCCTGCGACAGCAGCGTGGAGACGTAGGGATTTAATGAGCGCGCTCGGAGGAGAAGGAGCGGCTAACGACGACGCTTGTTAGCTCGTTCACTCGTTTCCTCGTTCGCTTGCACACTTTTGCTCACACACTCCGCCGTTGTTTGTGGCGATGTGCAACTCGGCGGCGGGGGCAGACGCTGAGCGCAACGTTGTGGCAGGATGTGTTCCGCCATGTTCCACCGTGTTCCGGCACGTTCCCCCCGGTGGTGAGGCGCTGGTTCTCACCTGTTCTTATCCCTCGTTAGGGAGGGCAGAGAGAGGAAACCAGAAACGCCTTTCGCTCACCCCGATGGCCCTCTCTGTGACACGCGCAGAACCTGCAAGCACATAAGGGCACACAGGCACGCAGGCACGCAGGCACGCACGCACACACGCACGCTTGCCTGCAGGCACCAACATACTGTATACCTCTACTACTACATAAACACAAACTCTCTCTCTCTCTCTCTCTCTCTCTCTTGCTCTCTCTCTCTCTCTCACACACACACACACACCAAGCAGCATTACAACAGCAGGATGTGCCTGCATAAGACTGTAGCCATGTGAACAGAAGAGTGTGTTGCCTTCTCCCAGCAACACTGTCCATGAATTTTACATCACTGCCTCAAGCTGTTGCCATACTGTACGTGTGTGTGTGTGTGTGTGTGTGTGTGTGTGTGTGTGTGTGTGTGTGTGTGTGTGTGTGTGCCTGCGTGTGTGTGTGTGTGTGTGTGTGTGTGTGTGTGTGTGTGTGTGTGTGTGTGCCCGGGTGTGTGCATGTGTGTGTGTGTGTGTGTGTCTGCATGACTGTGTGTGTGACTGTGACTGTGTGTGTGCCTGCGTGTGTGTGTGTGTGTGTGTGCCTGCGTGTGTGCATGTGTGTGTGTGTGTGTGTGTGTGTGCCTGCGTGTGTGTGTGCGTGCGTGCGTGCGTGCGTGCGTGCGTGCGTGCGTGCGTGCGTGCGTGTGTGTGACTGTGACTGTGTGTGTGTGCGTGTGTGTGCCCATCAGAAAACACCAGTCAGACCCCAGACGATAGGGAACACGGGACTGCCTATTTAATGACCTATTCCTTTAGGCTCAGTGTCCAGCGACAACATGATCAATATAATATATATATAAACATGATAAACACTGACTGTGAAGTCTTCATCACCTACACACTGTACCAAACACATAACATACTGACTGTGAAGTCTTCATCACCTACACACTGTACTGTACCAAACACATAACATGCTGACTGTGAAGTCTTCATCACCTACACACCGTATGAGTGATACATGAGAATACTGACTGTGAAGTCTTCATCACCTACATACTGTATGTCAGCGACACATAACAACACTGACTATCAAGTCTTCCTCACCTACACACCGTATCAGCCATTTGTAAAGAGGAAGAGAGAAGATCCAAAGTGTTCATTGTCAAACATATTTACGTTCGTACCATTGTAATACACTTTCATAAATCGTCATTATTGTGAAGTTATTAGTGTGAATAGAGTCTAGAGTCTAGTGTGAATAGAGTCTATATCTATAGCTGCAAATGAGCTCCTCCTATACAGTAGATACAGTACATACATATGTAGATGCTTTACTGATGACAAGGAGAATTGAAGAGATCGTTTAGTGTGTAATTAAGACGTCCTGGTATGCAACACGCTTCTCAGTTGTGCTGTGCGTCTGTTTACGGAGGACGTCTGTCACGCAGTTCAGTCCAAGAATGTGCCAATTAGCGGCCATGAGGAAATATGTGCTGATCCTGGGCCAGACGAGCTTGTCCACTCTTCTGCTGCAGCTACTGTACATGAAGCAAGGAGTTAATGAAGGCCTAATAGCATGGAGGGAGCCGTGCCAACCCCTGTACACACACACACACACACACACACACATACAGTACACATTCACACAAACACGCGCGCACACACACACACACACACACACACACACACACACGCTCTTTTCCTCTCCTTCTCTCTTACGCTCTCTCTCTAACTCTTTCAGTCACATACGCATAGCTCGTAACATATAGGCATACTCTCTCTCTCTCTCTCTCTCTCTCTCTCTCTCTCTCTCTCTCTCTCTCTCTCTCTTCTGTCTCTCTCTCTCACACACACACACACATACACATACAGTACACACACACACATGAGTCATCTCATAACTTAATCTCCTTCCCATGAATCTGCAACAAAATAGCCACCAGCTGGGCTCCCTGATAGCCCAGTACGCGGTGTGTGTGTGTCCGTCTCTTGCCCAGTACGCGGTGTGTGTGTCCGTCTCTCTGCCCGTCTGAAGGACCCCTGTGGCGGCAGCGAGGGCTGATTTGTCTTGGACGCCTCTCTGTGGCTTAGCTGGCGCATGCAGCTAATGAAATGTGTCCCTGCCGGGCTGCCGTAGCAGATTGCGTCGCTGACAGACTGCCATGCATAAGCAGACGGACGACCAACCACCACCACCACCACCACCCAAACCAAACTCCACCACCACCACCGCCACCATGCAACTCCGCCACCACCACCACCACCATTACCACCATGCAACTCCACCACCACCACCACCACCACCAAACTCCACCACCACCACCACCACCACCACTAAACTCCACCACCATTACCCCATGCAACTCCACCACCACCACCACCACCACCAAACTCCACCACCACCACCACCACCACCACCACCACCAAACCAAACTCCACCACCACCCAACATTACCCAACACAGCTCCACCACCACCACCACCACCACCAAACCAAACTCCACCACCATCACCACCAAACTCCACCACCACCACCACCACCAAACTCCACCACCACCACCACCACCAAACTCCATCACAACCACCACCACCACCACCACCACCACCAAACTCCACCACCACCACCACCAAACTCCACCACCACCACCACCACCACCACCAAACTCCACCACCATTACCCCATGCAACTCCACCACCACCACCACCACCACCATCACCACCAACAACAACCCAAACTCCACCACCACCACCACAAAACCAAACTCCACCACCACCCAACATTACCCAACACAGCTCCACCACCACCACCACCACCACCATTACCGCACACATCTCCACCACCATCACCATTTCCCAACGCAACTCCACCACCACCACCATCACCACCATTACCCAAAATCAGCTCCACCACCACCATCATTACCAAACCAAACTCCACCACCACTATTACCCCATGCAACTCCACCACCATCACCACCATTACCAAACCAAACTCCACCACCACCATTACCGTAAGCAATTCTACCACCACCACCACCACCATTACCCAACACAACTCCACCACCACCCCCACAGCCACCGTGACCACTGCATGATTCATGACACATCACACCATGGACAAAAACATGTGCCTGCCACGTCTAAAGTGGCGATTACCCGTCTGCATGTGTGTAATTTGCTGTATGAATGCAATAGCAGCGCTATCAGCTTTATTGGATCAGGAGGGTCTATAGGCGTCCCTTCCATTAGCAGGCTAAAAGGGTTACCGCACCGCGCGCGTTTGTTTATGTGGCCTCGACTCTCTCCCCCGTCATAACACACACACACACACACACACACACACACACACACACACACACACACACACACACACACACACACACACACACGTCATAACACCTTGATCTATGACACGCCGCATAGAAAAGGTGGAAAAACAGTGCGGCGCAGATTGATGACTCCTGTGGCCCGTATTAAAAGCCAGCCTTTCTACTCACCGCACCCTACATAAGAGTCTCTTAGCAGGCCGACTCCATTAAGGAAATTGAAAGGCACGAATGTTTGGTGTGGTGATATTTAGCAATAAATAGTTATGGGAGCGCGAAAAGGGAATGATAAAAATCGTTAAGAGTGTGATTTAATGATGGCAAAGAAAATGTCCATATCCACACACCCAATCACCACCTGTCACTGTCCAGATTCAGCAGGTTTGCGGACCGTCTGAAGGATTCGGGGCTGTTATGTAAGCAGGGCTTTGGGCATGTTTTTGGAATGAGAGAGAAAATGAATAAACGAAAGAGACATTTAAAAGAGAAAAAATAAATAAATCAAAGAGACATTTAAAAGCACACAGTCGCACAGGGATCAGACATTACTGGAGCGACTGCCTAGCAACAGCAGCAGGAAGAGAGATTGGTTCTGGCCCAACTGTGGTGTGGAGAACAGATCAGAACCCAGGTCGGATCTGGCCCGGATCTGGCCCGGATCTGGTGTGGAGCGATCACATGGGTGTCAGACTAGGCACAGAACCAAACCAGAACCGTTTCAGAAACTTCTGTCTGGTTAGCAAACTCTGCACCAAGAAATTCTGCAAAGGGAAGAAAATCAACAACAACAACAACAACAACAACAACAACCACAACCACAACAACAACAACAACAACAACAACAACACAATGAATAAATGGAGTAAATAAGTAAATAAGTTAATAAGTAAATAAGTAAATAAAGGCGAATAATGTGCTGCCCTGCCCTGCTCTGGTGTGGGGAGTCTTTGGAAACGCAAGGAATCGCATGTGAGGAGATGAATGATTTGGTGTATGTGTGTGTGTGTGTGTGTGTGTGTGTGTGTGTGTACCCACTGTTCTTGTTCCTCCTGTTCCAGCGTTTGAAAGTCAGATGTGTTTGGAATAATGAGAGAGCCCTTGATGAAGCAGGATCCCGGCACAGCTGAACGAGGACGAGAGAGAGTAGGAGGCTTCATTTAGGAGCCCATGAGCAGTGTGTGTGTGTGTGTGTGTGTGTGTGTGTGTGTGTGTGAAAAGGTGGAGGCTTCATTTAGGAGCCCATGAGCAGTGTGTGTGAAGAGAAGGAGGCTCCATTTAGGAAGCCATGAACAGTGTGTGTGTGTGTGTGTGTGTGTGTGTGTGTGAAGAGATGGAGGCTTCATTTAGGAGGCCATGAGCAGTGTGTGTGTGTGTGTGTGTGTGTGTGTGAAGAGATGGAGGCTTCATGAGCAGTGTGTGTGTGTGTGTGTGTGTGTGAAGAGATGGAGGCTTCATTTAGGAGGCCATGAGCAGTGTGTGTAAAGGTGACTGGTGCTGTGAGGCAACACGGCCGGTTGTGTGAGTAGTGAGCGTTAAAGATGAACTGAACTGAAATAATTAACGTTGAAGACGTGTTGGTTATCACAATTACAAATAAATTGCACTAAAAATTTGAATAAAAAAAATCAATACATAGCCTTTTTTAAGCAACACAAAAAAAATGTGTTTGTTAGTATTAGAACGCTCAATTCCAATGACGTCACTGGCATGGTAGGGCCTCCGAAGCAACAGCTGCAACATATGATATACTCACGAAAATGAGCTATTTTAATGTCATGGGTTACACATTTTGAGCATCTGATGGACATGCATGTAGTGTCTGGCTATCACCAGATGGGGGACGATCAGTTTCAGGCCCTAGCACCCCTTAGGTTAAGAAAAAACGTTGACACAAGTCAGACGCACGCCCCCCCTGTCACTTTGCGCCGATAAACGCTAAAATACAACATTGTGCAGGATTAAACAGAAATCACGACTAGAATAATTTTGTTGACAAGGCAGGGGGTAGAGAATAAAATACAGATGATCAATTTCGTCATCATATAGCAGTTTGATGGAGTAGCCTAGGCTATTCCTTAAACTGGTTCTCAAACTTTTCATCCTAGCCTGTTCAACGTGCAGTCCTATATATATATATATATATATATATATATATATATATATATATATATATATATTTTTTTAAACGTAGCCCAATTATATGCCCACGTATGCCTGCTTTAAACATAGGATGAAAGGGGAAAAAATAATTCCAGCTAGTCAATAATACTGATGTATAATGTGCAGTAAGCAGAATAGGCATGGCTGCATAATCTGATCAAAATGACACAGCTGTTTTGAGTTATGGTTATGGGATTTGGCAGACGCCTTTGTCGAGTTAAGGCTATGTTTATTGTTAAGCATTCGGCTATTGTATTTGTGCCACCACGTACTGACCGACAAGGAAATCGCTTGCTAAGATCTGCACGCCACTTACCCGAGTGCACGGAGAAGTTTTGCCGTGTATTGTAGGCAAGTGCAGAGTTGGCAGATTTCGTTGTGGATGCTGATGGATATTGCACTGATGGATTTTGCACGGATGGATATTCCACGGATACCTCGTACTATGGACAGCTATTCTCCGATTTGAACTCAGAAATTGAACTTGAACTGCATTAACAATTTGCCCTGAGACGGTGAACATCAGCTAGCTTCAGGGTGAGTAGAAAGGGACATCGTGTAACAGACCCGCTGTGGTTGTTAGCAGCTATAAACGCATTATGATCGTGATATATCGTCGGAGTCATGACTTAATATGGAGTCTATGGTCAGAGTGCTGGCTTGTTTAGTTTGACATAAAACGTGTTTCTAACGTGTTTAGAGGCTGGAAGTGAGCCCTTTCCCTAGGTTGGATCGTTTGTTGTCTAGCTAGCTTGTTTTGTGACTATGTCCCAGTGTGTCTCAGTTTGTTTTGTTGAACGCTAAAGCCTACAGTTAGCTTTATTTGTGTGTGTATGCGAATATACGTTTTTTGTATTTTGACGACAACGTTACATCCAGCCTTTTGCCTAGTAGACATGCTGGGGATAACTAAACCCCTGCCTGGCGTGTGCGTTTCAGCGCCCTGTTTTGCGGCAGATAGCATCGGTGGTGTCTATCGGTTTGCCCTACACCGCACGTACGGTAGCATCACTTGAAAAGACGAAAACTGATGGAATGAACTCAGGTTTCAGTCTTTCATAATTAACCCTCATCAACGACCCTGTTGTGTCAAAAGCACAGCTCTCTAAATAGTTTGTTGACTTAAAGTAGTCAATAGTTTGCTGTCAGAGGGCTAGCCAGTTTAGGCAGATAGGACTAACTATGCATTGAGGGCTGGTTCCTTGTCAAAGTACCCTGCGGGAAAAGGTTACTCAACCCCAGCTGTTACCTTATACATTTCATTACTGCAGCCAGGGGCCTAGTCCTGTTAGTTTCCGTGTCCTTAGCCATGTCAGTTAGCCCAAATGGACTCTAGTTAGCCACAGACCCACTATCTAAGATGCTGCGCAGCTAGTGCTAGTCATAGGCGCTAGACTGGCTTACCATGCCAGTGACGTAGCTGGTTGTT
>NC_085006.1:31295580-31300580 GCF_963854185.1 Sardina pilchardus
ACACACACTTCTGCTTTGGCAGAAGCACCGGACCAATCGCATCGTGTATAGAGTCGGTGGGCGGGCTTAACATAATGGTGACTGACATGCAACCAGATGTTGCGACGGTTGCGCATCCTGCTACTTGAAAGAAGATGATTTGTTTAGCGTTATCCTATTGTGTGGAGAGGGAATTTGAAAGACAACTGTTTATCCCACCCCTCCGATTGAGCCCTGCATACGGTGAGTTCCTAGACCCTACATCTTGATGTGGGTCTGCCTGGTCAGGCTACATGTAAACCACACGTGACCATGTTTTTGTTTCCATACAGAAGGAACAGTAACATGGCTGTATCTGGTCAGGCTACATGTAAAGCACACGTGACCATGTTTTTGTTTCCATTCAGAAGGAACATACAGCATGGCTGTATCTGGTTACATGAGACTGCTCAAGGAGGCGTCTTTTTAACACAACTGATGCAAACCGCTCTGGACGCTCACTGGAGGGGTAAATAGCGTGGGCTTGATGAGTGAGGATTTGATGGATGCTCCGTCTGAGTGCATCTCATCTCACACAACACACACACACACACTCACAGAGTGCATTTCATCTCTATTTGCCCTGGAGCGGTGTACACAATCAACTGGTGCAATCCAATTCCTCTCAGTGAGAAGAGGCGCTGATGACCAGCTATCCTGATGAAAGACAAATGTGTGTGTTGATTGTATTTCTCATACTTTTCCCGAAGCACTGTTTCACTAACTTACTCAGCTTATTCAACCAGATTCCAGCAAAAAGATCATTTATATTTATCAGAGTTATAATTATTCTCACATTCGTTGTTATTATTTATCATCATAATGGATGATCCATTTTTATTACTTTTGAGAGTTTCTTTGATTAAAACTTTTGCGAGCCGCTAAACTCTTCAACATTGTGACTGACGAGGCTTGTTTTGTAGAGGTTGGTGCAGGGAGTCTTCTGAAGTCCTAATCAGATAAGGGCCTCCAGAGGCTCTGCTTCTGAGCACGTCACAGATCGGTCCTCTCCGTCAGTGTCCTCATCTCAGTGGGGATGGGCTGATGAAATCAAGCAGTTCACTTCACCAGCCTCTGGATATCTGGGTAGACCAGCGTTAGGTGACGCTTCTGTCTGAGACCCCTTTGGTGTCGGCCAGTACAAGGCTCCCATAATCCCCCTTCTAACCCAAATCATTCCAATCATTTAAATCACCAGCCGGAATCAGAGCGACACGTCCTGTGATTTAGCATCATTAGCTTGAATTAGACCGCTGCCTGTTTTCCACTTCAATATGCCTTGACATTTTCATTTAAATTCTGTCTTAACCGTGTAATCTTTCTACATGCGGCATATCCGTCTTTTTAAAATGAAACTGTAATGGCAAATGAGAAGTGAAGAGAACTGCGGGGAATAAACCACGACATCATCCATGTAAGTTGTTCCATAAATTGGATTCTGTCGGCGTGATGACCATCGTGAGTGCAGAGAGTGGCAGGACATGATGTGTACGTTATGTTATTACGCCTTCATCACAAATAGAAATGGCTTTACATTATGCATACATTTCTCACCGCCAGAACCGCCATGGCTTGATATGTCCATTTAAACCTCCCCCGTGGATCAGCTAGCTCCAGGGCAGTCCAATCTGCCTCACACTGTGCTGCTGTTTTTTTTTTTTTTTTTTTTTTGTTTTTACAAACTATTGTACTTCACATACACATATGCCATCGAACAAATTCTATGCATTTTTTCATGACATAAATTTCCATATATATCCAGAGCATTACATAAATGTGTGTGTGTGTGTGTGTGTGTGTGTGTGTGATGTGAGAGTTTTATTGTTGTGTGGGCGGATGAGTGTCTGTGTGTGATGAGTGCTTGCGTGTATCTGGGCTCATTTCCGACAGCCAGGTTCGTGAGGGTGTGGGTGGACCGTCTGTGGGTGGTGTATTGTAATCATGCAGCCTGTGGGAAGGAGTTGTGTGTGTGTGTGGGGGGGGGGGGGGGGCTTTTATCTGCCCTGGTCTGTGTGTGTGTGTGTGTATGTGTGTGTGTGTGTGTGTGTGTGTGTGTGTGTGTCTTTACCTCAGTGTTGAGAGTGATGGTGGTCGATGCCTCTATGTGTGTTTGTGTGTGTGTGTGAGTGTGTGTGTGTGTGTGTGTGTGTGTGTATGACACAGTGTTGGCATGGAGGGTTGGTGGGCGGCTGATATGCGCTTGTAGACTCCTCTTCGTATCTTTGTGGAGAGTATGAGGGTGGCTAATGTGAGTGTGTGTGTGTGTGTGACATGCTTGTCACGGCTGTGTGTCTGCAATGAGAGTGTGTATGTCAGTATCTAAACTGAGGAGAGACTGTGGGTGGTTGATGGTGTGTGTCTTTGAGTGTGTGTGTGTGTGTGTGTGTGTGTGTGTGTGTGTATGTCTGACATGCTTGTCATGGCTGTGTGTCTGTATGGAGAGTGTGTGTGACAGTGTCTGTAAGGAGAGACTGCGGGTGGCTGATGGTGTGTGTGTGTGTGTGTGTGTGTGGAGTGGCCTTCACATAAGAGTGTGAAAGGTGGCAGATCTGCATGTGGTGTCATCTTCACATGTGTCTTATATATCTTATGTCTCTCTCTTTCTCACACACACACACACACACACACACACACACACACACACACTCACACCTTATTGAAATACTGGTAAATGGAAATACACTTACTGAAAGCTGGACAAATATTGATTGTCGTACATGCATTTGTGTGTGTGTGTGTGTGTGTGTGTGTGTGTGTGTTTCTATGTGTGTATTCTGTGTTTTGCTGAATATGCTGTCAATTAGTTAGCATGCAAGGACGTTTCACTTGAGTCAGCCTTGGAAAATGGTAACATTCATTATATATATATGTACTGTATTTACACATACATCTGTAATGTGCCTGGAAATGGTAACATTCATTATATATATATATACTGTATTTACACATACATCTGTAATGTGCCTGGAAATGGTAACATTCATTATATATATATATACTGTATTTACACATACATCTGTAATGTGCCTGGAAATGGTAACATTCATTATATATATATATACTGTATTTACACATACATCTGTAATGTGCCTGGAAATGGTAACATTCATTATATATATACTGTATTTACACATACATCTGTAATGTGCCTGGAAATGGTAACATTCATTATATATATATATACTGTATTTACACATACATCTGTAATGTGCCTGGAAATGGTAACATTCATTATATATATACTGTATTTACACATACATCTGTAATGTGCCTGGAAATGGTAACATTCATTATATATATACTGTATTTACACATACATCTGTAATGTGCCTGGAAATGGTAACATTCATTATATATATACTGTATTTACACATACATCTGTAATGTGCCTGGAAATGGTAACATTCATTATATATATACTGTATTTACACATACATCTGTAATGTGCCTGGAAATGGTAACATTCATTATATATACTGTATACTGTATTTACACATACATCTGTAATGTGCCTGGAAATGGTAACATTCATTATATATATACTGTATTTACACATACATCTGTAATGTGCCTGGAAATGGTAACATTCATTATATATACTGTATACTGTATTTACACATACATCTGTAATGTGCCTGGAAATGGTAACATTCATTATATATACTGTATACTGTATTTACACATACATCTGTAATGTGCCGGGCTTCATGCGATGCACAGAAATGATGAAATCTTAGTGGGCTCCCTCTGCTCTGCTCTGTTCTGCTGTGGACATGCAGGCACCCACATTTGGAGACGGAAACAGCTGTGCAGCAGCTAAATCAGAGCGTGCTGTGCTGCAGCTCTGTTGGCAGAGGGAACATGACAGCTCCGCTCCGCACTCCACCGGGGACTTCCTGACTGGCGCTCCCATATTGACAAGTGCCAGTGGCCTGAGAAGTCTGGCGGAGAACTTCTCTAGTTTAGAGTCTGACGCCATTTCCGTCTCTCACGTCCTGAGACGGGTATTGGGGTTGCAGGCCTCTCCTCAGATGCAGGTGAAGATGTGTACTTTCGTTAGTGAAGTATCGGCTTTTGCAAGTCCATTTGTAATGTTGCCAGTTCACGCAGGTTGAGGTGGCGTCTGCCCCTTTTGTCTAATAATCTTGGTTGTGCCCAGTGCGTGACTCCATGAAAAGTTCAGCAAGATAGTGAAAAGTATAGAACACACTCAGAGACTGATATTTACAATATGATATATAATACAAAAACTATTAAAAAATGCAGCAAAAGTATTACCGGCTTTGGCAAACAAGGACAAACGTTTCGGGCCTATCATCAGTGTCTCGACTTTTTGGCCAGTTCAACATAACACATGCGACTCCAACTAGCAGGTCAGGCTTTTTGTAAAACAATTTAGTGACATCACCCAAAACCCAACCAACATGTAAGCACGTGACCGTTTTACAGCACAATATTTCAAAATGTAAAGATCCCTTTGCAAAGTATTGTTGGCAGCTATCCTTTTGTAGGCCTACCCTGCATTATTTGGGTGGCCCATTTTAAACAATTAGTCAGTATTTGTAAACTCAACAATAAGGAGCACTTATTAGATGCTTGGCCTTGGGGTTAAAGCTAGGGACATGTTATTATTACGTTGTATGTTATGAATACAAAACATATTGTTGTGTATGGATCTCTTTTCTCCAATATTCAGTGGCATCCATGTAGCACCGAGGGGGTACCTGGTGGCTCTGTAGCCAACGAACACGGTTGTGCTAAATTAAGTTATTAGTGCTTAATTTTGGGAGTGATCTGCATTGCCGTTTGGATCCAGGAGGTGGTTATGTTTCCGCATGGCGGAGGTCTGTGCTCTCTCAGTGCTTTTCTAGGTACTATCACTATGGTTACATCACCATACATGGTTTAATTAACATGTTTTTTCTGAATGTAAGACTCACAACATGCCTCTTAGCACCTTTAAGTGAGATTTACACATTTAA
>NC_085006.1:31320580-31343080 GCF_963854185.1 Sardina pilchardus
TGAACGTAGCCTACAAAGACGCAGAGTGGCTATATGATACAGCGCACATTTGCGATTAAAATGTTCCGCCTTTTTGAAGCAGGTGTACAGTAGCACCGAATCGTGGTTAAATCCATAATTTAGACGACAGAATCAGTAGGATACCATTTTTGTTTCAAGTCTACCAGGCCTATGTCAAATGCAGGCTCGGGTGAAGCTGGGAGGAATTTACATAGGCTAGCCTACGGTTTCCACACCGTGTTTATCAACCGACCGTGATAATACCTAATAATATTTTAAATGAACACGGTAATATAGTCAACATGTGTATCATAGTTCACCGTTTCACCGGTAATCGCTACATATAGTCACCAGTGTTGGGAAGGTTACTTTAGAAATGTAATGTGTTACAGTTACAAGTTACCCTGTTTAAAATGTAATAGTAGTGTAACTATTTGAATTACTTTTTCTGAGTAACGTAACTAATTACTTTTGATTACTTTTTGATTACTTTTCCGATTTTTTAACAATATATCCCCATATAGTTCCCAAATCCATGCGAAGATTTCGGCCTTGGTCTACAGGCTGCCGAGCAGTTCTGTACAAGCGCAGCAAGGGCATTCAATACATGAATTAGCATCACATTTTTTTGTGAGGATAATATAATGATAATCATAACACGTTTACAGGCAGGCATGTAGGCCTACGCTGATGGCGCCGTAGACGTGACAGAAGGTCCCGTATCAAACTATGGCTGTGGAGGGAAACAGTTCTTCTTACATACAATATTCTTTGCAAAGGTTTTGCTGACAATATTGAGATGTAATTCAAATTGTAATTTTGAAAAATTTCAAAAGTACCTGTAATTGAATTACATTTGTTCTACAGTAACTGTTATATATTACTGTTACATTTATTTTGTAATTAAATTACGTAACTCAATTACATGTAATGCGTTACTCCCCAACACTGATAGTCACCAACTGATAAGGAACAGATTTAAGAAAAAGAAGAATGGATTTGGAGTGATTTCTTGCGTGTGTGTGAGAGCGCGAGATTGATGCTGAAAGTGTGAGTGTCCAGCCAGGTCCAAGAGTTGTCTACTCCAGAGCTGTCAACTCTGAAATGTGCATACAGATGCGCGAAAATTGTACTACACTTTGATCCACTTGGTGTTGATTCATTTTGGGAGCAAAATGCGAATGAAAGGGTTGTATCAGTATGTATGTAGGGTTGCATCAGTATTCGCACGTGTGCGACAACAAAAAAATGTCAACTCGCACTAATATATATTTACTCGCATTTGCGACCACCTGCTCGCAGCGTACAGCCCTGCTTGGGGTGCTATGTAGAACCATGCAGGCTTTAAAGAACCCTTAGGGTTCCTTTGATGGACCTTTCTAATGGTTTAAATAATCATTTTGGGGTGCCTGATATGAAGCATGCTTTTTGGTTCTATATAGCACCTTTTTCTAAGAGTGAGGGAAAGGAGGAGAAGATAGGAACACTGAGGAAAGGAGGAGAAGATAGGAACACTGGGGAAAGGAGGAGAAGATAGGAACACTGGGGAAAGGAGGAGAAGATAGGAACACTGGGGAAAGGAGGAGAAGATAGGAACACTGGGGAAAGGAGGGGAAGATGGGAACACTGGGGAAAGGAGGGGAAGATGGGAACACTGGGGAAAGGAGGGGAAGATGGGAACACTGGGGAAAGGAGGGGAAGGAAGCCTGAGATTTTGTGTGATGAGCATAGACTGTAAAAAATTGTGTGATGAGGAAGGGTTGCCATAACGATGCACTTGGCCTGGATCCTGCAGTGTAGAGAAGAGCCGATCCTGAGGTGTGTTCAAATTCAGCAGACGGTGGCAAACGCTCGCGAACGTTTGCAAAACAGTATTCTCCGTGTGTTGAGTTCTCTGTGAACACTTGCAGACAGTTTGTGGTGGTCGTTCTCCGTGAACATACAGTGGAGCTGGACGAACGGTTCCATTAAAATGGAAAGTTTACACAAAAATGACTGAAATGTAACCACTGTTTGCTGCATTAGCAGACGCCTCTGCTGTTTGGCTGCCTCTGCTGCAGGGTGATTAGTGGGAGCGTGACGCTGCCAGGTTCACTCTGTCTAAGCGTCTGATTGGGTTAGAGTGTTCAGGTAGAGCGGAGGCACTGCACACAGGAGACCAGGACACCAGGGGTTGTGTCTGATGGAGACCCCAGTCCGTCTCCTCTCTGATTGGCTCTCAGTGGGAGGTGAGGCCGGCTGGGACGGACAGCGTAGGAGGAGGACAGAGCTGGGAGGGGCAGGTGCTAATGGACTGCTGTCTTTTTTAGACAAAGCTGAGCACTAATGCAGAGGTGGAGGTTGAGTCGGACGCCGATCTGGCCCAGATGTGGCTCTGATGTGGCTCTGATGTGGCCCTGATTTGGCTCTGATCTGGCCCTGATGTGGCTCTGATGTGGCTCTGATGTGGCCCTGATGTGGCTCTGATGTGGCCCTGATGTGGCCCTGATGTGGCATGGGTCTGGCCCTGACGTGGTGTACAGTATGCGTGGAGAGAGAGAGTGACAGTGCTGACACCTGGAAATCACTCTGGCAACCAGCATGAGCTGAAGCTCTGCTCTGTGTGTGTGTGTGTGTGTGTGTGTGTGTGTGTGGAACTGCTGAGGTGGAGGCTGGGTAGGCGATGAGAGGTGGCTCTGATAGACGCTCGCTCATTCGCTGACTTCCTGACTTCCTGCACTGCTGGGGGCGGAGGAGCGAGGCGAAGAGGCCACACCTGTCAATCATCCCGGCCCCTGTTTCATCTCCGTGACAGAGAGCTCAATACAGCACACACACTCAGCTGCAGCACAGCACAGCACACACACTCAGCTGCAGCACAGCACAGCACAGCACAGCACAGCACAGCACAGCACAGCACAGCACAGCACACACACACACTCAGCTGCAGCACAGCACACACACTCAGCTGCAGCACAGCGCACACACTCAGCTGCAGCACAGCACAGCACAGCACAGCACAGCACAGCACACACACTCAGCTGCAGCACAGCACAGCACAGCACAGCACAGCACAGCACACACACTCAGCTGCAGCACAGCGCACACACTCAGCTGCAGCACAGCACAACACAACACAACACAGCACAGCACAGCACAGCACACACACTCAGCTGCAGCACAGCACAGCACACACACTCAGCTGCAGCACAGCGCACACACTCAGCTGCAGCACAGCACAACACAACACAACACAGCACAGCACAGCACAGCACAGCGCACACACTCAGCTGCAGCACAGCACAGCACAACACAGCACAGCACAATACAGCACAGCACAATACAGCACAGCACAGCACAACACAACACAACACAGCACAACACAACACAGCACAATACAGCGCAGCACACACTCAGCTGCAGCACAGCACAGCACACACACTCAGCTGCAGCACAGCACACACACACACACCCAGCTGCAGCACAGCACAGCACAGCACAATACAGCACAGCACAGCACAACACAGCACAGCACAGCACAGCACAGCACACACACTCAGCTGCAGCACAGCACAGCACAGCACACACACTCAGCTGCAGCACAGCACAGCACAATACAGCACAGCACACACACTCAGCTGCAGCACAGCACAGCACAGCACACACACTCAGCTGCAGCACAGCACAGCACAGCACAGCACAGCACAGCACACACACTCAGCTGCTGCACAGCACAGCACAGCACAGCACAATACAAATCTTTTACCCAAGACAGGTCACTGTGCAGTTATATTGTAGCTGTGCTCTCCGGGTAAAAGCTGTGTTTGTGTTATTGTGTATTACTGAGGTTTTGATTGTGTATGTGTGTGTGTGTGTGTGTGTGCGTAAGACAAGAGAATATTGTTTTGATTGTGTGTGTTTGTGTGTGTGTGTGTGTGTGTGTATGTATGTGTTGATGATCTGGCCTCACTACACACGAACAGTGCTTTTCTCTCCCTCTCAGCTGCAACAGACAAGACAACAGGCAGGCTCAGGTGGGAGTAACTCTGTGGACACCTCAAGCTATTTTTATGTGCTGTTGTTTGTTTATTTATTTATTTATTCATATATTTATTTGTTTATTTATTCCCCCTGCTCCTCCGTGGGCTCCTGCCTGCCAAGCTTGGCCGTCTCCCCCCCGCAGCCTGAGCCAAGAGGGAGACGGAGCGGGAGGCTCCCCACCCCCCACCCCCCCCTCGAGGGTGTCAATAAAGCGGCCACAACATTGGTAGAAGCAGCCAGAAGCGGCTGAGTCAGCAGACAGGTCCAGCTCATAAACACCGGCCACTGGGGTCGTAAAGACGCCACGCGGGGACGGCCAGAGTCTCTCGGAGAGCGAACGTGCGCGCGGGACCTTTCCAGCAAGCGTGTTTGGATTATTAAAGCCCAACAGTGCAGGATTGTAGTCTTTCCTGTGACCAGTAGCCTATACGCATCTATCTGTTTGCTCACGGAGTTCATTGGTTATGTATTGGCATACATCTGTAGCCCTGTAGCATTACAGGAGAGTTATGCTACACAATGTAGCATTACCATGCTATGCAACACAGCATTACAGGAGAGTTATGCTACACAATGTAGCATTACCATGCTATGCAACACAGCATTACAGGAGAGTTATGCTACACAATGTAGCATTACCATGTAATACAACACAGCATTACAGGAGAGTTATGCTACACAATGTAGCATTACCATGTAATACAACACAGCATTACAGGAGAGTTATGCTACACAATGTAGCATTACCATGCTATACAACACAGCATTACAGGAGAGTTATGCTACACAATGTAGCATTACCATGCTATACAACACAGCATTACAGGAGAGTTGCATGCTACACAATGTAGCATTACCATGATGCAATACAACACAGCATTACAGGAGAGTTGCATGCTACACAATGTAGCATTACCATGCAATACAACACAGCATTACAGGAGAGTTATGCTAGAAGAGATGTGTCATTTTGACACATTTATGTGTGTGCTCAGGGACGACACATTTTGTGTCAATTTCAACACAGCAATTGTGTGGCTGGCTTGGTGAAAAACAGAGTTCAGCTATCTCAAAACAACAAACAGAATGTGTATCTACAAAAATATGTACCTTTTTGTTTGTTGTTTGCTTGTTTATATTGTTTTTGTTACTACACGAAATTAACACAAAATCGTGTCGTCCCTGAGCACACACATGTTGTGTCAAAATGACACATCTCTTCTTAGAGTACCATGCAATACAACACAGCATTACAGGAGAGTTGCATGCTACACAATGTAGCATTACAACAGCGTTGGGCTGCCGCTAGCTGGTTTTGTATGCTAACTTCATCATCAGATCATCATCTGGACAACACAATACATAGGCATTTCTGACTTTACATCTTAACTGAAACACTCCACCCAGCACCTTTAATTGATGATGTTTATCATTATCATACTACAGTTGGGCTTTGCTTTGCTTTGCTTTACTTTTCGAGGGAGCACCATCCAATGGATTGCACTTGGTCTCTGTGACTGACTGGAATTTAAAATGAACACCTCCACCTGATCTCCCTACTAATGGAAAATCGACGGATGTTTCCGGCACTTTCCTGTACCTCTCTTCTCCTGTTTCTCCTCTTCCACTCTCTTCCCTTTCTTCTTACTATCTATCTGTCTCTCTCTCCCTCCTTCCCTCTCTCCCCCTCTCCTTCCATTTCACCACTCATATCTACCTCTCTATTAAGAAGCAAATCATATTCTGCTTCAAGAATCCAATCCCTTAACCCTCTCCATTTAGCCAAAGCAATATTCCGAGGGAATAATAGACAGCTTGAAGTGATTCTGGAATGAGAGAAGGTTTTTTTTATATGTATGTATAAAAAGATATGATTACTTTGCCTCTGCATTTTCATTACTGAAAAAAGAAGTGGCAGCCCTAGCCGGTATAGAGTTGGATTTGGCTCAGCTCTGGCCTTCTTGCGTTCAAGTTCAAGCGCTCATCCAGTCAAAGTTCCCTTTAATCTAAGTTCTCTTTCAGTATAAGTTCTTGTGATGTCTAAGTTCTCTTTCAGTATAAGTTCTTGTGATGTCTAAGTTCTCTTTCAGTATAAGTTCTTGTGATGTCTAAGTTCTCTTTACAGTATAAGTTCTTGTGATGTCTAAGTTCTCTTTCAGTATAAGTTCTTGTGATGTCTAAGTTCTCTTTACAGTAAGTCGAAGTTCTCATGAGGTCTCATTTCATCTTTGTTAAAAAGGTTACTTCATTTACTCAGAAACAACATAATGCAATTGGGCAAGCCATTGTAACTGGACAAGTGTAGACAAAGTAAGTGGCTGTGGATGAAAGCACCAGCTAAATGCATGTAAACTCAATCACGTTGTCAATAAGTGAGATGACAGCCTTTTCAGAGGTCAAAGGACAATTTTGTGCCTAACGGATCAATGCCAGACCTGAGCCGGGCGTGAGCCAGACGTGAGCCAAACCTGAGCCAGGTGTAAGCAAGTCATGAGCCAGACCTGAGCCAGACCTGAGCCAGACGTGAGCCAGACCTGAGCCAGGTGTAAGCAAGTCATGAGCCAGACCTGAGCCGGGCGTGAGCCAGACCTGAGCCGGGCGTGAGCCAGACAGGTGTGTTTGCTGACGGTGCTGTCTGGGGTCCTAACCGCGGGCCTCGTCTGCAAGAGTCCCCACAACACAACACAACGTGTGCATCTGCATCAGCACATTAGCCGCTGACTCGCGCTCGGCTTCATTAAGTGCACAACACATTTCCCCTCCCTGATGCAATCCCTGAACAACTCATCACATCGCACAGAATGAAATCAAAGGAGAGAAGAAAAAGAAAAGCAACAACAACAAGAAAGAAAAAAAAAAGAAAGAAAAAAAGAAACCTCCTGTAGCCAAGTTTAATACCCAATTTTCTGTTACTGTTTTGTTTTGCTGAAACGTGCGTGTGTGATCTGTCTTCATTTGGGTATATGGGCTATCCCAGCAGTTGTAATTTGCGCTAAAGCAAATCCAGAGATAAATGGAGATTTGAGCGAGGCAATTAGAACTTTTCTTGTGCCGGCTGCCAAATGTGTGTGAAATGTTCACCAGCACGGCCATGCAGAGCTGGAGGTAATGACAGGGCTGCTTCCCACCCCGGCTCGGCTGCTATGGGAACGGATTTATCTCCATTTTGAACACTGTGCTTTAGCATTGATATAAAGTAAGCAAATGTGAACATATGGTGTTGGAATCAAGTCACCTTTTGTCCATTCAGCATGTGTCATATTTGTAATAACACCAAAGAAATGACAGAAAGCAAGTAAAAACAAATGAAAGGGTGAACATTGAACCAACTGCCTGTTTTTAAGACATACAGTAGGCTTCCATTTTCACCACTGCATAAAAGAACTCATCTGCATTGACTGATTCTGATATTTTGGTCTGTTCTAATTTGCCAAGGCATACATACAGTATGACATGAACTGTCAGTTTTCTGAAATATCTGTTTTTGAGAAAGTTCATTAAAGATTCTGAGCTCACCATATGCCACTCTAACAAAGTGAGATTGTGAAATATCAGCCCTTGACTTCATTCTGCCTCTTTGAAATAAAGCTGACAGTGATGGATGGAGTCGTCCGTGTGGAAAAAAAGAAATGAAAGAACAAAAGAATGAAAGAAAGAAAGAAAGAAACCCATAGAATGTGTGGATTTGTTCATGCTGTGCTCCAGACATTCCCATTTGTCGGCAGTGCTATTTTTAACACATTACTTTTCGGCCCTTTGTTTTAGGGGGTCGAAGGTACTGTAATTGGGTCTCTCTCTGTCTCTCTCTGTGTGTGTGTGTGTGTGTGTGTGTGTTTACATAGTATATGTGCATGTGTATGTGTATGTACAATTTTTTTCACATTTTCATTCAAGGTAGAGGCTAAACATATAGGTCCCCTCACATTGAATATGGTGTGATACGATGAATGTGATGTCTCTTGCTGCATTGAGCCGGCGAGGCCTACTAGAGCCAAACAGCACAGTTTAAATGTACATGAAGAGACACCTGAGTGTGCTTCATATATAGGATCATGACATGACAAGCAGTGCCCGGGGTTGCCTGTTATTAACACAGAAGACTCCTGAGTGTGTGTATGATCATGACATGACTAGTTTCCCGTGTCTAACATCAGAAGCCTCCTGAGTGTGCTGAGTGTATGATCATGACATGATTAGTTTCCCGTGTTTAACACCAGAGGACTCCTGAGTGTGCTGTGTGTATGATCATGATGGTCATGACATGACCAGGGTTTCCCGTGTTTACATGTAACATCAAGATCCTCCTGAGTGTGCTGTGTGTGTGTGTGTGATCATGACATGACCAGGGTTTCCTGTTTTTAACATCAGAAGCCACCTGAGTGTGCTGTGTGTGTGTGTGTGATCATGTCCTGAGCAGCAGTACCCCGGGTCTCTTCATTTCCCTCCTCCCGTCCCTTCTCACTTGAAGGTCAGTGGCATTACCCAGCGAGCGTCCCCGTACACAACACCAGACGCTCAATTATTCAGCGCTCGCCCTTTTCCCACAATCCTCATTGCTATTTCCCTCCAGTTTTCACTGCAGAGCCTGGCGTGACACCTTGAACTTGGGCCCTACGACACCACCCCCACCCCCACCCGCACCACCACCTCCACCACCACCACAACCTCCGCCCCCACCCCCACCCCCACCACCACCTCCGTCCTCAGAGGAAGCATTCGCCGACTGCTGCAGAGGGGATGGAGGACGTACGCAAGCTAATTTCCGAGGGCAAGCAGGAGAGATTAACCACATCCCCTGGGACTAAAGGAGAGGATGTGCACACACACACATGCACGTATACTATGTAAACACACACACACACACATACCCACACATACTCTCTTTCTCTCTCTCATACACACACACACACACATACAAACACACACACACACACACACACACACACACACACACACACATACACACACACACACACACACACACACACACACACACACACCTTCACCTGAAGCCCATGGGGCATGGGAGCAGGCAGCAGCACACAAAGCTGATTAGCCGGTGAGGATAATGGGAGCAAACAGAAGGGTGCGGCCTAATTAAAGGGGCGCCGTGTTCGCCGCCGCTGAACGGCATGCTGGGACACGGAGGGCGGCGGCAGAGCACGGGCGCGGTGATCAATCTTGCACGCCACACGAAGAGGTGCCGAGAAACATGGCCGCCGCACCACGACACAGAGCGAAGAGATCGGACTCTAATAGAGGATCAACCTGATAAGTTGAGCTCGTACATCATTTTTAGAGATAGTGTGGAGTAGGGTGTGTGTCTGTGTGAGTGTGTGTGCGCTGGTGTGTGTCTGTGTGAGTGTGTGTGCCGGGTACTGTACACAAAGCTGCTGAAGACTATACTGTTCCACAGAATCAAAACATTCAAAAGATCTAGTCAACCTAGTATAGGTGTTAACGTTCCACAAACACAAACAAAACACAGACCAACTAAGATGGCCGCCATCCTGACACCAGTGGGGATGCAGGACAACCATACTGACCCTCTAGGAGTCAAGTCATCGTAGTCAAGTAAAGTGTGTGTGTGTGTGTGTGTGTTTGTGCTTGTGTGTGACAGAGAGAGAGAGAGTCAAACAACCAACATTGCCCCTCATTTACTCTGAAATCACAGAGCTTAATTGCTTAAATATCAGCATGGTACTACCTTGTGTCCACCTTAGTAGGGGCAGTAGCTGATAACATTCAGTCTTGTAGACAACAGTCTCCACAACAGTCTCCTCAGCAGTCAGCAGTCTCCTCAACATTCTACTCAGTAGTCTCCACAACAGACTCCTCAACAGTCTTCTCAGCAGTCTCCTCAACACTCAACAGTTTCCTCAACAGTCTCCTCAGCAGTCTCCTCAGTAGTCTCCTCAACAGTCTCCTCAGTAGTCTCCTCAACAGTCTCCTCAGCAGTGTCCTCAATAGTCTCCTCAACAGTCTCCTCAACACTCAACAGTCTCCTCAGTAGTCTCCTCAACAGTCTCCTCAGTAGTCTCCTCAACATTCAGCAGACTCCACAACAGTCTCTTCATTGGTCTCCTCCGTAGTCTCCTCAACAGTCTCCTCAACAATCTCTTCAGTAGTCTCCTCAGTAGTCTCCTCAGCAGTACATATTTGATCCTTTTGATCCTTTTCTCAACCTTCTGTTGACTCACGTCCATGGGCAAAATCCCCCAAAAGGACCATTAAATAAACACACACACACACACATACAGACACACACACACACACACACAGACACACACACACACACACACACACACACACTGGCTAGCAGGACGGACAGGCCTTAAGACACAGGACACTGCTGTGGTCAGTGGAAGAGAGGGAGAGCTCTATATCTTCCTCCGGATCCTTGGGCTGGCCTCGAGTTCAATCTAATTAGCCTCCATTGGACACAGGCAAATTACCTCCGTGCGCTTCAAGCTGTCTCCCCACTGACGGATGGACTGGCCAGGAATACTGAGTGCCCTGAACAGGCCGTGGTAATGAACATCACACTGCCGGGAGAGGGAGAAACTGGTCTCACAGGGTAATGGCCAACTCTTAGATCTGGATGGATGGATTGGTGGAGTTGGAGCTTTGGGGATGCAGGTTGAGTTGGAGGTGTGGTGGTGGGGGGGGGGGGTGGAGTTGGAGCTGTAGGGATGCAGGTGGAGTTGGAGCTGTGGGGGGGGTGGAGTTGGAGCTGTGGGGATGCAGGTGGTACGGGGGTGGGGGTTCAGTTATAGAGGGAATGGAGATGACACTAGGAGAGTTTAAGCAACAGGGGGTGCGCAGGTGGGGTGTATATAGCAGGAGGAGACGATTCAGGTAACAGAGGTGAGGGTTTAGATAACAGAGGTTAGGGTTCAGGTAACAGGATGAATGTGAGGGTTAGGTTACACAGGTGAGGGTTTGGTAACAGAAGTGAGGGTTCGGTACCAGAGCTAAGGGTTTCAGTAACAGAGGTGAGGGTTCAGTAACAGAGCTTAGGGTTTCAGTAACAGAGGTGAGGGTTCAGGTAACAGAGGTGAGGGTTCAGCAACAGAGCTTAGGGTTTCAGTAACAGAGGTGAGGGTTCAGGTAACATAGGTGAGGGTTTAGGTAACCGAGCTAAGGGTTTAGGTAACAGAGGTGAGGGTTCAGATAGCATATATGAGGGCTCAGGTAACAGAGGTGAGGGTTCAGGTAGCATAATTGTAGGTTCAGGTAACAGAGGTGAGGGTTTCGATAGCATATGTGAGGGTTTAGAGCACAGGGGGGGATGAGGTGGGGGGGCAGAGGTGGTGTTGATAATGGAGTTGGAGGGTTTAGGGGTGTTGGAGGGTGTTGGGGGGTGTTAGGGCAGGTGGGGGAGTTGGGGGTGTTGGATGTTTTGGGGTTGTTGGAGGTATTGGGGTGTCTGGGGTGGGAGGGTGTTGGGAGTTGGATCTGGTGGGGGTGTTGAGGGTGTTGGGGGTGTTGGGGGTTGGATCTGGTAACAGAAGTGAGGGTTCGGTAACAGAGCTAAGGGTTTCAGTAACAGAGGTGAGGGTTCAGTAACAGAGCTTAGGGTTTAGGTAACAGAGCTTAGGGTTTAGGTAACAGAGCTAAGGGTTTAGGTAACAGAGGTGAGGTTCAGGTAACAGAGGTGAGGGTTTAGAGCACAGAGGGGGACAGAGGTGGTGTTGATGATGGAGTTGGAGGGTGTTGGGGGTGTCTGGGGTGGGAGGGTTTGGGTGGAGCTGTGGGCGGGAGGGTGTTGTGTTGGGGGTGTTGGGGGTTGGATCTGGGGTGGGAGGGTGTTGGGGGTTGGATCAGGCTGAATCCCTTCCCAGGCCATAAAGCACACAGTCCCTCTGGTGGTGTGGACAACATTTCAGCTCCGCTGTGCTGACGCGCACCACAAACCCCTGATTGGCTTTTAATGGGAGTGCACATAGCTCTCAGACACGCTGCTAATCCCCTAAACTACGCACCCCACATCACGCTGTTAATCCCCTAAACTTCGCGCCCCAAATCACGGCGGCACAGCAGAATGACCCGTCCACCCTGCGTCTGCCCCGGGGGGGTCGTGGACGAGGCGAAAGACGGCGAGCAGGAGATTCTGCGTCACGCTGCGTACTCATCGTCATGGTAATTTGATCCCATATCAGAGGAGAGATGTTCAGACCTTACAAAGCTTACTCCAGAAAAAAGGCCTGAGGGGAGAGTGCTTAAAGGAATACGCCACCCAAAAATGAAATTAAGCCAGTCTCGGTCACCCCCAGAGTTAGAACAGTGAAAAAAACCCGGTTAAAATCCGTCCGGGCATTCTCCTGCTTTGGGAGCAGCGTTTTTAGCTTTAGCTTAGCACAGTTGCTCTAAATGAAGGGTGTCAGTTAGCACGTCCTTCAAAAAAAGTGACCGAGACATCTACATTTTTTTCTAAATATATCTTGGGAGCCATGTGTTAAAAACGAGTACACATCATAATGCAAAATCAAACGAGGCTATTATCTGGGCAGATATTTACTTGGAACTATATTCGGCCTCATCACAGGTGAAGCACTGCTAGCACAAGGTTCTCATGCAGCAGCACTTGAATCCCATTCCGTGAAGTTCCAGTCGAAGTTAGGAGTTTTCAAGTGCTACGTGAGACTAGCGGTGCTTCACCTGTGATGAGGCTGAATATAGTTCCAAGTAAATATCTGCCCAGGTAATAGCCTCGTTCGATTTTGCATTATGATTTGTACTTGTTCTGAACACAAGTCTCCCAAGATATATTTAGAAGAAAAATTAGATGTCTCGGTCACTTTTTTGGAGGACGTGCTACTGACACCCTTCATTTACAGCAACTGTGCTAAGCTAAAGCTAAAAACGCTGCTCCCAAAGCAGGACAATGCCCGGACGGATTTTAACCAGGTTTTTTTCACTGTTCTAACTCTGGGGGTGACCGAGACTGGCTTAACCCTTTCATGCGCAACGTCCACATGCGTGGACAGTAACTTTAACTCTGTTTTCTACTTATTTATCATGTTGATATACACCAATCCACTTCAGGGCAGTTTTAGTAGGTTCTTGCCAATATATTAACAATATGTATCATCTTATATTTGGAATATTGACTGCTTGATGACATCATCAATTCAACATGAGTGACAGTAATCACCATATGCTGAATGCTCCAGGCATATCTGTAAAAAGCTAGTACTCAAGAAGGCAAAATCATGTAAAAAATATTATGCTGTACAGGAGAGTGTGTTGAACAACTCTATGTTTTCAGAAATTAAATCGGATGTAAAATGGAGTTTGTAGACCCTAAAAAGCAACTGTCCACGTATGTGGACGTTGCGCAACAAAGGAGTTAAATGGCCAAAAATTAGATTTTGTAACTAGGACTTTTTTTTTTTTTTTTTTTTTCAAATATGATTTTAATTGCTTTAAATTACAAAGAAACAAACATTTGGTAAACATATTTATAAATAATGACCTAATTACATGTGGTAATGCCAAGGTGGTATGGTAATATGGGGGTAGTAGAGGGGTGGGTGGGTAGTAGAGGAGTGGGTATGAGAGTACTAGAGGGGTGGGTGGATTAGTAGTAGAGGGGTTGGTAGTAGGGATGTAGTAGAGGGGTGGTTGGGTAGTGGTGGTAGTAGAGGTGGGTAATATGGGGGTAGTAGAGGGGTGGGTGAGGGTCGGTGAGCAATAATGGGGGTAGTAAAGGGGTTGGGCGGGTAGTATGGAGGTAGTAGAGAGGTGGGTGGGTAGTATGGGGGTAGTAGAGGGCTGGGTGGGTAGTATGGAGGAAGTAGAGGGCCATAGTTTCCACATTTTCTGTCATTACATTTTATTCTTTTTTACCCCTTTGTTGCGCACTGTCCACATACGTGGACAATAACATAACTTCTATATAAAAGCATATTTTTAAAAAATTCCAACTGATTTTCAATATTGGGCTCATATAGAGTAATAAAATCAATACTAAAAAAATCTAGACACTTTCTTTCATAATGCGTGCATGAAAGGGTTAATTTCATTTTTGGGTGGCGTATTCCTTTAACACTTGGGCAAACATGACAGCCATGTCGCAGTCATGGTGTTGGGTTTAGAGAGGAGAATTAAAGAAAGGACTGCAAACGAGACCCCTGTTTGTAGCTGACTGTGGAAATGGATCCTCCTCACATTTGTCTGATCAGGTGTGTGTGTGTGTGTGTGTGTGTATGTGTGTGTGTGTAACCCTATGGAAATTTGGTTATAAGTTTCATTTTCATGTTTGTTGATTTACATGGAATGTGAATTCATAATGAGCATAATGTAAAGGTTAAAATGGATACTAATCCATAATGTTAATATTGTCATGTTAAAATGTTAAGAATGTGAAAAGAGAACAAGGTTACCTGTAAGAATAAATAAATAAGTTAGTTTAATTTACTTACCTTTTGATATGAAGCCAATCAGCATCCGGGGTGAGAAGTGAGGTTGGAGTAGGAAGTGGGTGAGTGGAGGAGAACGTGAGGAGAGAGGGAGAAGACACGAGTGTGAGAAGCTACGCAGTTAAGCTGCTAGTAGGAAACATGAGTAAAGCACGACGTTTAAAGTGAATTTAAGATATGCAAGTAGACAAACAACCCGTGAGTCTTGTATGTGTATTTTAATGTGCTTTTACGTTGTTATTACCGGAGTTAGTGTCGTGTTTAATGTGGAAGGATTTGTGAATTCCAAACCGGCATTCACGCGAGTGGATAGAGAGCTAGTCAGCCCGAGTAGCTCCAATGACCAAGAAAGACTGCTAACGAGAGACCTGCTCGGCCCTCGTGTTTGTGGCTTTCGAGGACGCCCTCGCCTACCACATAAGCTACAGCCTCCGTCAGGAAAGACGACGCACCAGCCATATCACCAGCCCCACGCTGCGTGATGAAGGGGAGCGGACATCTTGCCCTGCGTGAGTTGTGTTTTTTTGTTGCGCCACGCGCGAAACAGCCATTTTGTTTGTTGGCTTCCACGAACCCAAGCACCGAAACAGGCCTGCACCGCGAACTTCCAAGATACTAGTTGGGTACCCATTCATTGCTATTTAGTTAGCTTTTGCCGGCTATAGGGTTTTTTTGGGGGTTATATTTGCACTGTGTTTGTGCACTGGTTGCTGTGCTACAAACGAGGTCATTTGAGTGAACAATATTTGAATGTGTGAATGCTATTTTGAAAAGTAAATAGTTAAACGTATTTGTGTTTGCCTGTTGAATAATTCATGTTGATACTTGATGGTATAAGGGTTTAATGACTTGAAAGTGTTTATTGCATATCTCAGTGAAAAGGGTGATGTGTAAGAGATTAAGTAGCCTACATTCACTCAGGATTGACTTTTCATTAGTCTTATTTGAATATAAGCTTGCATTTAAATGCTAGTATATGCTTAAATAGTGTAATAAAGAGTAAAAGCTTTATTATTGGTTTAGGACATTTAGAATAGTGTTAATTACCTATTTATGACGCAGCATTGATTAAACCTTATAAAGAGATTGTAACTACGAATTCGGGGAGCGCACTCCAATTAACAGCCAGACAGCTAGGGGGCGCTACATGTGTGTGTGTTTAGATGTGTGTGTGTGTGTGTGTGTGTGTCTGTGTGTGTGTGTGTGTGTGTGTGTGTGTGTGTGTGTGTGTGTGTGTGTGTATGTGTGTGTGTGTGTGTGTGTGTGTGTGTGTGTGTGTGTGTGTGTGTGTTTAGATGTGTGTGTGTGTGTGTGTTTAGATGTGTATGTGTATGTGTGTGTGTTGATAATCCCATGCACACTCTACATTATCCAGCCTCTGTGCTATGCTGGAAAAGAAAGCCACTGCAGCTACAGTATGTGAATGACAAACTGTGACAAGTCAATTTGTGTCGTCTGTCTTGTAAGAACATTCCATTTAATTTAATTTAATTCATATTATGCTTAAGTTCTGCTTTTCTGTTCAATTCAATCCTCTTGTTCTCCAAATATGCCCTAGGCCTGTGTGTACATTCACAAAAAGGCAGACATGAGTGAACCAGCAAGAGGTCTGATAGATCCACTCTTATGAGACGCACTGTAGGCCTACACTGTCCTCCCACAGCCATAAAAACGCTTGGCACCCAGGAACAACCAATACAGCGATGGCCTCTCCTGCGCACTACGATGCATACATACATACATATATATACAGTACATTATGGCCAGGATTCATAGCATCGGTTCCTCTGGGGTTGGCATATATTCGCCTCATCCCTCCTGTCCCGTGGCCCGTCATCAATCGCCCAGGCTCTGGCCTCATACATATTCAATGGACACCGATCAATTGGGCTGACAGCCTGGACAGGACACTTGATACATCTTCACTGCTTGTTCCCGAGCTATTTATTTATGTGTTTTTATCACCGGTTATTTAAGCAGCTTGCATAAATAAGGAGCCGCCATGTTGGAATCCCTGGTGTCAGCTAGTTGAAACAACCTTTCAGCTGTAACTGATTCATGGGATCTGCATGATAGATTGACTGGCGAGGATCATTTCATTAGCGAGGGAGCTGATGACACTGACAGAGTGCATCTCTGAGCAACTTTTCTCGTTTGTGAGTGTCTGGATCCAGTACGGGTGTGTATTGACTAGCATATCCACCCAAAAGGAGGCAGGGCAGGGATTAAGCCTTGCCAACAAAGATAGCTTATATTTATGGCTTGGCTGGAACTGAAATACATGTCTGTTTGTGTGTGTGTGTGTGTGTGTGTGTGTGTGTGTGTGCGTGTGTGTGTTGTATGCATGTGTGTGAGTGTGCGTGTCTTTGTTGTGTTTGTTGTGTGTGCGTGTGTCTGTGTTGTGTGCCTGTGTGTCTGTTTTGTGTTTTGTGTGCCTGTGTTTTGTGTGTGTGTGTGTGTGTGTGTGTGTGTGTGTAGAGGACAACATCAGAGCTTTGAGTGGAGCGTGCAAATCTGGAAGCGACAAGTCATGCAAAGCTGCCAGTCGGTGGCATTAGCGCTAAATCATTTAAGCGCGGCCTTAAACTCTCCCTAAACGCTTTGGGTCGGTGGAACACAACACAAATGGGGTTGGGGCCGTGGGAAGGGTTGAGGAGAGGGGAGGAGAGGAGGAGAGGAGAGGAGAGGAGGAGAGGAGAGGGGAGGAGAGGAGAAGAGAGGAGGGGAGGGGAGGAGAGAAGGAGAGGAGAGGAGAGGAGAAGAGAGGAGGGGAGAAGAGGAGAGAGGGAGGAGAGGAGGAGAGGAGAGGAGAAGAGAGGAGGGGAGGAGAGAAGAGAGGTGGGGAGGAGAGGAGAGAGGGAGGAGAAGAGAGGAGGGGAGGAGAGGAGAAGAGAGGAGGGGAGGAGAGAAGAGGAGGAGAGGAGAAGAGAGGAGGGGAGGAGAGGAGAGAGGGAGGAGAGCAGAGGAGAGGGGAGGAGGGGATGAGAGGGGGTAGCCAGCAGCCCAGAAACCTGACGCAGCTCTCACATCCTCACAGAGAGGAGGACTCAGGCCAGGAGGGACACTCAGGACTCCTGCTCTCTATATACAGTACACACACACACACACACACACACACACACACACACACAAACATTCACACAAATATGAGGAGACTCACATACGTACATGTATATGTGCCTGCATACCCTCCCAAACACACACTCACTCCAAAGGCACACACACTTGCAGATAATACACAACAGACGTACTGTACACATTCTCTCTCTCTCTCTCTTTCTCTCCCTCTTCTATCTCTCTCACACACAGATATGTACACACACAAACACACACAGACACACAAGCACACATTCATGCACGTGCATACACACACAATCCCTGAGACAAAATCCATGGGGTGATGCAAATACCAAACAAAACCACCTGCTTGTTCAAGATAAGGAAACAGCAATACAAAAATATTATTATTTTTCCATTCTTAAGGTGGATCTACAATTCCACAATAGTTTAGTGAACCACAGTGCCATATTTAGACAAAGGCTGGCAAAAATGCAATATGCACTTAAAATTACAAACACTTTTAAAGGAGAATTCCAGTGATTTTTAACATTGCCCCATTTCTTGGGCACAGTTACAAAAAAAAGAAAAAGAGACAGTACTCTAGCCTGACGACGTCATACTCAATTCTTATCAGAATATGAGTCTGAAACTGCTCCATTCAGCTGCAATTATGGGGCGTGATTCAACCGATACAGTGCGGGGGGGATAGCTCTGCACTCATTGGATAGACCAAACCAAACAGAACAAGTTATTGGCTGTCAGTATCTGCGAAATCTAAGACAGAAATATGTAGCAGGGTAGGCTATGGAAAACATCCTCCTTCGTTTTTAAAAATAATTCCTTCAAACTGTATGCAATGAACAGCTGGGGAAGTGTGTCCAACGAGCACACAGACATTTTTAAACAAACGGGAACAACATCACCCAAACATGCTGTGTTAACTGGGTGAAAGTGAAACTGAAGTTTTCCCACATATCCTCGTTGGTCTAAGTGTTCAGAAATAGTTGTGCGAATCCGTGATAAAACCTCCGTTTCAATAGCTAAGATAAACGAAAGGCCAAACTGCATGAACAAATTATGCATTCATAGCCATAGCATTTCTGTTGCAATCAAAATCAACCTAAGCGAACATGGTCTCACACCCAACTTGTTGAACGAGGACGCATGCAGCCGTGAACGTCACTGCTGTTCATCTGTCAATCATCACGTAAAGCCCGCCCTGTGGAATGTGATTGGTCCGAACAGATCTGTATCTCGAATAGTAGCAGCTGAATCGAGCAGTGCCAGACCGAAGTTCCCTGCAGAAAAAAAATGGAGGCGGGGCTACAGTAAACTTCGGTCTGGCATCCAGGCTAACAGTACTCGAGGTGACCTCGAAAAACAGAGACGTGGAAAAAAAACTGCAGAATTTTCCTTTAACTCCAGAAAACATTCATTTTACTGAACACAGACAACTCATGGAGCATCACTGAAACAGATTTCATTTGGGTCGATAGCCTTTAAGTGAAGAGATGACCTTAGACACACAGGAATGGATCTCTCTCTCTCACACACACACACACACACACACACACACACACACACACACACACACACACACACACACACACACACACACACACACACACACACACACACACACACACACACACACACACACACACACACACACACACACACGGAATGGATTCATGTTTTAGATCTAAGAAGGGACTGGAAATTGATTCAAGAAAAGTCCACACCCCTACACCCCTCACACCCCTACAGTGATGGGATTTTTTTGGAAGAAAACAAACTATTTGACTGGTGCCTTAGAGTCAGCAAAGATAATTAAGGGCAGAGCAAGATACTTCATGAGAAGCCACTTCCTGGAACCCGAATCGCAAGAGGGGGGGTCAAAATCCCCCTTTATGCAGAGCAGAGGCAGCAACTGTTCCATTGAAGTCTATGGACATAGATCAGAATTTCAACTATATGCTAAAATCTCCATTCTCTAGAGTTAGGAATGTGAATTTTGGGCACGGTTTCATGACCCTCAACCCCTTCTGACCACTTCAGGTACCTTTTTAGCATTTTTGAGCATTCCCGTCTGGAGAAAATCGACTTTATATCAGGTGTGCCCCTCTTGTTTATTCTGCTTATTGGCTGGTTGCTACGTACGCTCTACCTTGACAACACATTAGCCAGCCAGCTGAACCAAATCCTGATTTGTGCTAACGACGATCAGATGGCGCTGGGGTAACTTAATGAGAGCAGCGACATATTTCCATTATTCCATTGATGTTTTTATTCAATTCCTTGAAATGTATGCTTTGTGTGTGTTACTTATATTAGAACTAATAAATGTAGAGGGCTTGAAAGAGCAGCAAGATTATTTTGGAACATCATCAAGCATTGATAATCGAGTGCTTGATTTTGTACACCTGTGGAAAGGGACTTGATGAAACCCATGAATACGTCTGACACGCAATGACGCGCCTCTTTATGCAGAGGAAGTGATCCCCGTTTTGCGCCCATAGACATGAACTACGACGACGTATCTTGCTACGCCTTAAGGATCTTTGGAGTCAGTCAGAGGCAGTCTTGGGTTTAAATGGTGTCTTAAGTCCTGTCTGATGGAAAAGCTGCTACCCAAAACTCCATGTCCTTTTTCAATGACTGATGAAACGTCTCCAGACATGTTAAACAGTTTTCTGTAAACTCAATCTCTCTGCAAAACTCTCAACAAACAGTCCTCAGAGTGGAAACTCTAAGAAACGGAAATAGTTTTCCTGGAATAAAAGAAAAACCCTAAGTGGAAAAAAAAAACTAGTTGAGAAATGGTGCCTGGGAAATATCAATCAAAAGAGATTGCAGAAGGATATTAGAAGGAGATTTGAACACTCCCAAAAGCCATCAGCCAAGCCAGGAAAAGAGTGAGATGATGGAATGAGATAAACAAACGGTGATAAGAAAAAGATGCAAGGAGAAGAGGAGAGGAAGAAGAGGAGGAGGAAGAGGAAGAGGAGGAGTAGTGGCGTGCGATGGTGATCCCCGGGGACATATCTTGTCTCTCAGTTGGATGTATGCACCTTCTGCTCTGTAGGATACTAGCGTTTGTTCTAGATCAATCTCCTCTTCCTCTTCCTCTATCCTTCCTCCAGCTCCACTTTGAAGGGCTCTTGTTTTGTAGCGTTAGAGAATCACACTGCTGCTTGTGTTGCCGACGCCTGCTTTGAGACCCTGGTGCTCTCCTGTCATAACGTCAGGTGTGTGTGTGTGTGACGGTCCCGAGCGACACACTCCATACCAAGCTCATTAAAACTGACGTGCAAATCAAAGAGCAACAGAAACATATATACAGTCTTTCAGGTGGATGTGCGTGTGCTTGCAGTACTGTATGTAGGCTACCTGCTGTAGGCCATATCGGTTGCAGTTCAGTCTCCACTTCAACATTTCTTCCTCTAGCTCTACTTTCAGTGTCTCTTTTTCTGTTTTGTTTTGTGTAAATCATTTGAGAGTCACGCTGCTCCGCGTGTGCTTGTTTTCTGCCACGAGACGCTGGCGAAACCTGCCGGTTTACCATTTTAAATAGAGCCATTCAAATTTATATCAGGGACTACCACTCCCTGAGCAGAGACTCCATATACGTACAACGGTAATAAGCAGAGGGGAGAAAAGGAAACTCTGAAAATGACTAGTTTAAAGAGAGAGACCTACCAAATAATTCAGCACGTTTAAATGCACCAGTGGATTTCCAAATGACATCTCGATGGGGCTCTGAATTGGGGGCTGTTTACCTGTGCTTTATGTCGTCACGTTCCACGGACCAAGAGAGAAAATAAAAGCCGCTCTAATGCTCATGAATCTGCTCTGAAGGCGCTCAGGGAAAATTTTGTTTTTTTTATTAAAATTTGTAGTTTTACTTTATCGTTCCCTAAATGTGAAACACACACACACAAACGAACTACGCATTCCCAGTCCACAAACAAATAGGGGGTGCCGTATCATATCGGTGTCATTCTCCAATACTCAGGATTCAAAAGTAATATTACTGCTACATCAGTATATTATCTATAAAGTATATCAAAAACATATGTCACGAGAATAAACGGACATGATAATGAAGAAAACCCTATTTTCAATAAATAAAGCATTTGATATAATTAGTCTGCTCTGGAACAGTCAACACACAGGAACAAGTCTTCTCATACGCTCACCCCCGTGTGAATAAATTTGCCCCCCTATAGCTTGAGTGACAGCCAGCCAGAGCCAGCTCCAGTAATCAGCAGAGAGGATATAAAGCTGCTGTTCTGGACCTTAGACGAGCACATGTGGCGCCTACACAGCTTATTTATGGATTTACTCAGAAGAACCGCCGTGTTCCCGACCAGTGGAGCCGTCGGCCTGATCTTGACACCTCGCAGGATCACACGCCAGATAGAGCACAAGTCCAAACGCACGCAAGGCGTCAAGTGGGAGAGATGTCTTCTGGGAAAGGCGCGGAGGTTACACACACACACGCGCACGCACACACACGTGTCAAACTCTAGACGTGGGGGACGCGTCCTGCTACGGCTAGAACTGGCCGGTGGTGTCTGCGACCGCCTCGTCAGAGCGCACGATTTCGCACCTCCGGCGAGAGTCCATCGAGGAGTGAGAAGAGTGTATGTGTGTGTGTGTGTGTGTGAGTCCATTGAGGAGTGAGAAGAGTGTATGTGTGTGTGTGTGTGTGTGAGTCCATTGAGGAGTGAGAAGAGTGTATGTGTGTGTGTGTGTGTGTGTGTGAGAGTCCATTGAGAAGTGGGAAGAGTTCCTCTGGGGTGGGACGGGAGGGTGGGTCAGACTGGGTCTCTAAGGAACCGGCATGTTCCTTTAAAATCCAAGTGAACAAATCCTCTTTATCATCCCTGCAGCCTGACACACACACACACACACACGCACACCCACACACACCCACACACACACAAACACTCACACACCCACACACACTCACACTCTTTAGCATTCTGCATCC
>NC_085006.1:31345580-31375580 GCF_963854185.1 Sardina pilchardus
GAGAGGAGCAGGAGGAGGTGCTGGGAGAGGAGCAGGAGGAGGAGGAGGTGCTGGGAGAGTGGGGAGAGGAGCAGGAGGAGGTGCTGGGAGAGTGGGGAGAGGAGCAGGAGGAGGTGCTGGGAGAGGAGCAGGAGGAGGTGCTGGGAGAGGAGCAGGAGGAGGTGCTGGGAGAGGAGCAGGAGGAGGAGGAGGTGCTGGGAGAGTGGGGAGAGGAGCAGGAGGAGGTGCTGGGAGAGTGGGGAGAGGAGCAGGAGCAGGAGGAGGTGCTGGGAGAGGAGCAGGAGGAGGTGCTGGGAGAGGAGCAGGAGGAGGAGGAGGTGCTAGGAGAGGAGCAGGAGGTGCTGGGAGAGGAGCAGGAGGAGGAGCTGGGAGAGTGGGGAGAGGAGCAGGAGGAGGAGGAGGTGCTGGGAGAGTGGGGAGAGGAGCAGGAGGAGGAGGAGGAGGAGCAGGAGGTGCTGGGAGAGGAGCAGGAGGAGCAGGAGGTGCTGGGAGAGTGGGGAGAGGAGCAGGAGAGGCTGCCGTTGGAGTGGGAGTTGGGATGAGTCATCCCCACATCAGCTCGGCTTTGATGCTCCAAAAGCAGCTCTGTCACCTGGGTCCAGTGGAGGGGCTGTTATGTAACAACAACATGCATTATGTTCAGGCTGCATGGGCCAACATATACACTCACAGCTAGTCACACCTATGGTTAACACACACATAATGTACATACACCCAAACAAACACATTACACGCAAATACACATGTGCTCAGTAGATATACACAGATATACATTAAATATACACACTTTTAGACACACACATACATGTCTCTCTTTCTCTCTCTCACACACACACACACACACACACACACACACACACACGCACGCACATACACAAACCATTCAACACATTTATTAAATGTACACACTTTAAGACACACATGTCTGACACACACACAAACACACAACACACACATGCACACACACACACCATTCAACACATTTATTAAATATACACTTTTGGACACACACACACACATACAGTATACACACACACACACACCATTTAACACATGTATTAAATATACACACTTTTAGACACACACATACACGTCTGACACACACACACACACACCACACTCGCACACACACAAACCATTCAACACATTTATTAAATATACACACTTTTAGACACACACATACATTACACATGTCTCACACACAGACACGCACACACACTCCTCACCACACTATTCAACACATTTATTAAATACAGTATACACTTTTAGACACACACACACACACACACACCTCACCACACCATTCAACACATTTATTAAATATACACACTTTTACACACACACACACACACACACACACACACACACACAGAGGGGTGCTGAGATAAGCGCTGCAGAGAATCTGATTTGCACCCAGCGGTGTCCAACGCTGGGGCGCTGTGCTGCTCTCTCCCCCTGGACACCCCTCGCTCGCTCACTCCATCTCCCCCTCCTTCTCCCCCTCCGTCTCCCCCTCCATCTCCCCCTCCATCGCGCCTCCATCGTCCCAAAAATAGCTCCTCTGTCTGGGCTCCCCTCCGCTCCCCTCCCCTCCCCTCCCCTCCCCTCCCCTCCGCGCTGCTGCTGCAGTGTCAGCCAGAATGCCTGGGATTTAACAGAGACCGCCAGCGCATCGGAAGCATTTGTCACGCCTGGAAAACGGATCGGCGGGCGGGCGGGCGGGCAGGCGGGCAGCGGTGGCGGAGCCTTATCAGCACCGACTCGCTTCAGACGGATGAATAATGCCCACGGAACCAGAGGGGCAGGTGCCAGGCTACAAAGTGTCCATATTAAATGCAGCCACTGTGATTTCCGCTGGACGTTCCAGAGACCAAAAACGTGGGGTGGAGATGGGGTGTGGGGGGGGGGGGGTGTGTCTGTCCTCGTTTGAGTAATTACCTCAGTAATAGATTCAAACACAAACAGGTGGTACGTTTATGTTGGGCCAGGCGGGAAAAAATAAATAAAGTAAACAACAGCATTCTTTGCAGTCCAGGCAAGCGCTGCTGTCCATCAACTCAATGTCATTTCCTTAATCAGCGTTGACTTTGTCAGAGGGCCGTTTCCCTCGACAGTGTCGTGCCACGGAGCGGCACCCTAACCGGATTTGGAGACGCGAGCCTGTGCGTTGTTATTGTGAGGCGTTCGTCTTGTCTAATTTGGCGACGTGCGACGTGCGTCTGTGCATCGTTATTGTGAGGGCTTCGTCTTGTCTGATTTGGTACTGCGCGTCTTCACGTCGTTATTGTGAGGACTTAGTTGTTATTGTGAGGACTTTGTCATTATAGTGAGGACTTTGTCGTTATTGTGAGGACTTTGTCGTTATTGTGAGGACTTTGTCGTTATTGCACATCTTTGCGTCGTTATTGTGAGAACTTTGTCATTATTGTGAGGACTTTGTCGTTATTGTGAGGACTTTGTCGTTATTGTGAGGCCTTCGTCGTTATTGTGAGGACTTTGTCGTTATTGTGAGGACTTTGTCGTTATTGTGAGGCCTTCGTCGTTATTGTGAGGACTTTGTCGTTATTGTGAGGACTTCGTCTTGTGTGATTTGGTAGTGTGCATCTTCACGTTGTTATTGTGAGGCCTTCATCGTTATTGTGAGGACTTTGTCGCTATTGTGAGGGTTTCGTCTTGTCTGATTTGGTAGTGCACATCTTTGCGTCGTTATTGTGAGAACTTTGTCGTTATTGTGAGGACTTTGTCGTTATTGTGAGGGCTTCGTCGTTATTGTGAGGGCTTCGTCGTTATTGTGAGGCCTTGGTCTTGTCTGATTATCTGGAGTCCTATTCCAGAGAGATGCCAGTGAGCTGGCTGACCCCTCTCTCTCTCTGGGAGCAGAATGAAGTCTGTGATAGATTTACTGTATATATATTTAAAAAAAGCTCTCTAATCCTTCTGTGTCTTATTGGTATTCACCCTGACCAGCCAGAGAAGGGGAGAGATACAGACGTGTCTTTATTCTCCAAAGGCCTCCCCACGCCCTCCGCACAAGCCTTTGAAAAGCAGACAGCTCCAAAAAGAAAGGCAGGGGAAGACAGACAGAAATAAAATCCACGGAAGATAAAACAAGATCTGTATAGGCAATCATGGGTGTCCCTTTGAAGAACCGGCCTGCAGAGTCATCAGTTAGCGCCAGCCTCCCTTCTCGTCTGAGGGGAACGAGGCGTGGGGAGGTGAGACACACACACATGAACATCCTCAGCCGTCTCTGAGTGTCTACTAAGAGATCCAGAATACATACAGTAAACAAGTTCCTCACATTAGTCAAAAGGACACACTAATATACTGTACATTCACATAGTATACCTATCAAGTGAAGTAAAGATGGAATGCTTTTTATACTTGATATGCCGATGTTTAATATGTCAGCACTAACCTACTACTCAATATTCAGTACTAGCCTTGCCAGGGTGTCAGAAAGAATCAAAACATTTTACAGGTACAGTATGTCTCTGTGAAAATGTTCTGGTTTGAAACAGTTAAGTGATAACGTTATCAGTCCTGTTTGTTATGTCAACATGATAATGGAACATTATGTCACTCAAATGCAAATGGAGATGGCCGAGTAATTGAATGGGGAGCAGCCTCTGGTGCTTCATCTCCATTATGGAGCTCAAATGTCCAAATGGCAAAGTGGAGGAGATCAATAGGAAGCACATTAGGCTCTTCCTGTGGGAGGCCTGCCCATTCTTCAGCCATGCACTGCCCAGGCGTGTGTGTGTGTGTCCTGACTCCTGTGGGAGGCCTGACCATTCTTTAGCCATGCACTGCCCAGGCGTGTGTGTGTGTGTGTGTGTGTGTGTGTGTGTGTGTGTGTCCTGACTCCTGTGGGAGGCCTGCCCATTCTTCAGCCATGCACTGCCCAGGTGTGTGTGTGTGTGTGTGTGTGTGTGTGTGTGTGTGTGTCCTGACTCCTGTGGGAGGCCTGCCCATTCTTTAGCCATGCACTGCCCAGGCGCACCCACTTGGCCCCTCAGCGCTGGACTCACAGGTGTGTGTGTGTGTGTATGTGTGTGTGTGTGTGTGTTTGTTTGTTTGGGTGTATACAGTCATCAGACGTTGGTATGCAACCGATTTCTCACAAGGTTGTCACTGTGTTAGCTCTGGATCCTTGTACCTCATCTGTGCCGACAACTAGAGCCATCTTTTAATGAGATGTTTTAAGAGAGGCTGTCAAAACATAGAAAGAAAATAATCATTAAAAAGAGTGGGGTTTTTTTTCGTCACAGGTTGATGCTAGGGGTGGCACGGTTTTTGAAAAATGCTCCGAACCGTGCGGTTCGCATGTCACGGTTCGGAGTGTGTGTTCGTCGTACGGTCCTACGGTTCAGGCTTATGGCATGCGCAATTGATTCCCATATGTGACGACGTGTTTCCCTTACGTGCGAGAGTAGGAGTATGGAGTTTTGAGTGCTGCGCGCAAGGTTTTAGAAATGGCAAGTGCGAGAGATCATCCCTAGCGTGGTCAAATTGATGCACCTAACCCTGCTCGGGTGGAAGCATGTTCTTCCGAAACAGACTATGCGTGCAACTTTACCAAACAGTAGCACCCGCTTCGAACGTTATCAGTCCATTGAATGGGCGTTATTAATCGTAATCAGCCTCATAGGTATGGGCTAGAAGGCGCCATCTCCGCCTTCTAGCAGGTTCAGAAGGCTGTTATCACCCATGTGCATGGTTGACCACGATACAAACACATTAGGATCCCAGAAGCCAATCAGAAATCAGAAACGGAAACTACAAACGTGACTGCATCCGCCGCAAAAATAATTCCGCGCTAGTAAGGAAACCAGAGAGGGTCTGTATTTGTATACGTCTGTATTCGTCCCTCAAATTCAATAATAGTTTGTTTTTTGTGTCGATCGAAATATGCTTATTGGTCAACAGACTTTATCACATGTGTAAATGCTGGAAATGGCTATGTTTAGCCCAATTCAAAGTAAAATTACATGTATGTGTAAGTAGGTTAGCCTACCCTACAATAACGTTATCCTAGCCTACGTGGTAATTAGCTTAATAAATTATTGTTCTCGTTGGTTACATATTATTATTTTATATCCAACTCTTAGCTTTAACAATATTAAAAAGCTGTGTAACACACTGAAATGTAACCTCTCAAATTGTAGATACATGGGAAATGAATGCCTAAATGCAATGATTATTCAATATGTTTCATATTGCATTTTATCTCATGTAAAGACATGCAAAATATTGCAACATGCAAAATCTACTTTATAGCTATAAACAAAGTCCTTTAAGTGTCTCTGCTATAAATCAGTGGAATACTGATATTGATAATTGATTGATTAATGTGGTTGCTGAGCCTGCTGTATCTTGTCATGTTTTTTCTTAAGTTGTTGTCTCTTACTATTGTTAAGTATTTTGCGAGTTGGTATTCTCTTTTAAGGGTCAGATAATTGACTTTGCTTTGTTTGCTTAGTTTTTTTTATGTTTCTGTCCAGTAGGTGAGTGTTGATTATTTTTTTGGTACCTATTCCCCCAAGAGGGGTGCCAGTGTCCTGATGCTGACCAGTGCCACCGGTTCCGCCACTTGCTTCCTGCTGGACCCTAAGCACCAACTGGATGAGAGGACTACTCTCCGTGTTGAATCCCCGGCTCTCAAAGGCTTTGAAATGGTATGATATGGGGTCACTTGTCCTCAAAAGCTGCCAGAAGGCTCTCTTTTCAATTTTATTCAAAAGTATCTGTCATTGTAAAGCACACTCCTTACACCTGGCTTGACATAGTTGGATTGGCGTTAGTGAAACGAGTTGCGCAAGGATGACCGGACAACGCTATTCGCTTTATCACTTATCTTGGATGTCTTAATTCTGCTTTTGTGAAACCCCACTGCTGTTGTTGTTGTTGTTGTTCTGTGGTGTATGAGTTATTGTTGTGTGCGCTGGTAGTGACGTTGTTGTGTGTTGTTTTGGTGGGCTGATGGTTGTTGTAGACTGTTTTTGAAAAAGAGCACTAACTGTAGGCATATAAATGCTCTTGGATGGGGATTTTTGTTGTTGTTGTTGTTGTGTGATCGTTGTTGTTGTTGTGTGATCATTGTTGTGTGATCGTTGTTGTGTGATCATTGTTGTTGTTGTGTGATCATGGTTGTGTGATCGTTGTTGTTGTTGTGTGATTGTTGTTGTTGTGTGAACGTTGTTGTTGTGTGATTGTTGTTGTGTGATTGTTGTTGTTGTGTGATCATTGTTGTTGTGTGATCGTTGTTGTGTGATTGTTGTTGTGTGATCGTTGTTGTTGTGTGATCGTTGTTGTTGTGTGATGTTGTGTGATTGTTGTTGTTGTTGTATGATCGTTGTTGTTGTTGTTGTGTGATCGTTGTTGTTGTTGTGTGATCATTGTTGTTGTGTAATCATGGTTGTGTGATCGTTGTTGTTGTTGTGTGATTGTTGTTGTTGTGTGAATGTTGTTGTTGTTGTTGTTGTTGTGATTGTTGTTGTTGTTGTTGTGTGATTGTTGTTGTTGTTGTGTGATTGTTGTTGTTGTGTGATCGTTGTCGTTGTGTGATTGTTGTTGTTGTGTGATGTGTGATTGTTGTTGTTGTATGATCGTTGTTGTTGTTGTTGTGTGATCGTTGTTGTTGTTGTTGTGTGATCATTTTTTGTGTGGTCATTGTTGTTGTTGTGTGATTGTTGTTGTTGTGTGAACGTTGTTGTTGTTGTGTGATTGTTGTTGTTGTTGTGTGATTGTGTGATTGTTGTTGTTTTGTGATGTGTGATCATTGTTGTTTTTGTTGTTGTGTGATAGTTATATGATCGTTGTTGTTGTTGTTGTTGTTGTTGTGTTGTTGTTGTTGTTGTTGTATGATTGTTGTTCTTGTTTGATCATGTTGTTGTTGTTGTTGTGTGATCGTTGTTGTTGTGTGATTGTTGTTGTGTGATGTTGTTGTGTGATTGTTGTTGTTGTTGTATGATTGTTGTTGTTGTGTGATTGTGTTGTTGTTGTTGTGTGATTGTTGTTGTTGTGTGATCCTTGTTGTTGTGTGATCCTTGTTGTCGTTGTTGTGTGATGTGATTGTTGTTGTGTGATCCTTGTTGTTGTGTGATCCTTGTTGTTGTTGTGTGATCGTTGCTGTAGTAGTGCATCAGTGATGGTCTTTTCATGTTCTGTGTGTTTTGTTTCCCTCTGTTTGCAGGCAGTGTGCTGTGAGGACTGTTCCGCCACGTGCTTCCCGCTGGAGTCTTACTGTAGCACCAACTGGATGAGGGGACTCCTCTCCGTTTTGAATTCCTGGCTCTCCAAGTAATATGATGTGGGGTCACTTGTTCTCAAATGCTGCCAGAACTTGAAGGTTCGCTTTTCAATTTTATTCAAAAGTATCTGTCAATACAAACGTCAACGCCCTCCTGACAAATGTTGTTATCAAGCACACAGAAGGGTGGATTATATCTTATTATGCCATAAATGGCACCTGCTCCTCACAAGCATTCCAAAAATATATGATTTAGGCTACTTAGTGTGATCTGTCTTCATGTTACACCCTAAAGACTACCACTACTCAAAAGTGTCCATCAATGCAAACTTAATGTGATCTGTCTTAATGTTACAGGAGAGTGGTGTCAGCCAGCATGTAAACAAGGCCTTGTTTGTCCTTGTTTGGCTACTCACCACTCTTCTACTTCCTGAAGAGGCTGAAGCATGCTGGCCTTGACACCTCAGTCCTTGCTTCCATTAACAGCTGTGGTATGGAGCACATCGTCATCATGGTCTACTGCAACAGGTGGATAAGGAGGGCAAATGGCAGGTATTTTACATCACTTTTACATTACTTTTACTGTCATATTTAGAAAATAGTCATGATCCCCCATTCAAAAAAGTAAAACTTTACTTCGTTGATATCAAAACTTACACCTGGCTTGACATAGTTGGATTGGCGTTAGTGAAACGAGTTGCGCAAGGATGACCGGACAACGCTATTCGCTTTATCACTTATCTTGGATGTCTTAATTCTGCTTTTGTGAAACCCCACTGCTGTTGTTGTTGTTGTTGTTCTGTGGTGTATGAGTTATTGTTGTGTGCGCTGGTAGTGACGTTGTTGTGTGTTGTTTTGGTGGGCTGATGGTTGTTGTAGACTGTTTTTGAAAAAGAGCGCTAACTGTAGGCATATAAATGCTCTTGGATGGGGATTTTTGTTGTTGTTGTTGTTGTGTGATCGTTGTTGTTGTTGTGTGATCGTTGTTGTGTGATCATTGTTGTTGTTGTGTGATCATGGTTGTGTGATCGTTGTTGTTGTTGTGTGATTGTTGTTGTTGTGTGAACGTTGTTGTTGTGTGATTGTTGTTGTGTGATTGTTGTTGTTGTGTGATCATTGTTGTTGTGTGATCGTTGTTGTTGTGTGATTGTTGTTGTGTGATCGTTGTAGTGTGATTGTTGTTGTTGTGTGATGTTGTGTGATTGTTGTTGTTGTTGTATGATCGTTGTTGTTGTTGTTGTGTGATCGTTGCTGTTGTTGTGTGATCATTGTTGTTGTGTAATCATGGTTGTGTGATCGTTGTTGTTGTTGTGTGATTGTTGCTGTTGTGTGAACGTTGTTGTTGTTGTTGTGATTGTTGTTGTTGTTGTTGTGTGATTGTGTGATTGTTGTTGTTATGTGATCGTTGTCGTTGTGTGATTGTTGTTGTTGTGTGATGTGTGATTGTTGTTGTTGTATGATCGTTGTTGTTGTTGTGTGATCGTTGTTGTTGTTGTTGTGTGATCATTGTTGTGTGGTCGTTGTTGTTGTTGTGTGATTGTTGTTGTTGTGTGAACGTTGTTGTTGTTGTTGTGTGATTGTTGTTGTTGTTGTGTGATTGTGTGATTGTTGTTGTTTTGTGATGTGTGATCATTGTTGTTTTTGTTGTTGTGTGATAGTTATATGATCGTTGTTGTTGTGTTATTGTTGTTGTTGTTGTTGTTGTATGATTGTTGTTCTTGTGTGATCATGTTGTTGTTGTGTGATTGTTGTGTGATGTTGTTGTGTGATTGTTGTTGTTGTTGTATGATTGTTGTTGTTGTGTGATTGTGTTGTTGTTGTTGTTGTGTGATCGTTGTTGTTGTGTGATCCTTGTTGTTGTGTGATCCTTGTTGTCGTTGTTGTTGTTGTGTGATTGTGATTGTTGTTGTGTGATCCTTGTTGTTGTGTGATCCTTGTTGTTGTTGTGTGATCGTTGCTGTAGTAGTGCATCAGTGATGGTCTTTTCATGTTCTGTGTGTTTTGTTTCCCTCTGTTTGCAGGCAGTGTGCTGTGAGGACTGTTCCGCCACGTGCTTCCCGCTGGAGTCTTACTGTAGCACCAACTGGATGAGGGGACTCCTCTCCGTTTTGAATTCCTGGCTCTCCAAGTAATATGATGTGGGGTCACTTGTTCTCAAATGCTGCCAGAACTTGAAGGTTCGCTTTTCAATTTTATTCAAAAGTATCTGTCAATACAAACGTCAACGCCCTCCTGACAAATGTTGTTATCAAGCACACAGAAGGGTGGAATATAACTTAGTATACCTTAAAGGAACACTTCACCGTTTTTTCATATTAAACTACGTTATTCCCTTAACTAAATGTTACACCCTAAAAACTACCAGTATTCAAAAGTATCCGTCAATGCAAACGGTCACGGCTCACTGGCAGATGGTGTTAACAAGCACACAGAAGGGTGGAATATAGCTTATTATAGCTTAAATCACATCTACATTCTACAGGCATTCCAAAAATATATGATTTAGGCTACTTAAATTGATCTGTCTCCATGTTACACCCTAAAAACTACCCGTGTTCTAAAGTATCCGTCAATGCAAACGGTCACGGCTCACTGGCAGATGGTGTTAACAGGCACACAGAAGGGTGGAATATAGCTTATTATAGCTTAAATCACATCTACATTCTACAGGCATTCCAAAAATATATGATTTAGGCTACTTAAATTGATCTGTCTCCATGTTACACCCTAAAAACTACCCGTGTTCTAAAGTATCCGTCAATGCAAACGGTCACGGCTCACTGGCAGATGGTGTTAACAGGCACACAGAAGGGTGGAATATAGCTTATTATAGCTTAAATCACATCTACACTCTGCAGGCATTCCAAAAATATATGATTTAGGCTACTTAAATTGATCTGTCCCCAAGTTACACCCTAAAAACTACCCGTGTTCTAAAGTATCCGTCAATGCAAACGGTCACGGCTCACTGGCAGATGGTGTTAACAGGCACACAGAAGGGTGGAATATAGCTTATTATAGCTTAAATCACATCTACACTCTGCAGGCATTCCAAAAATATATGATTTAGGCTACTTAAATTGATCTGTCCCCAAGTTACACCCTAAAAACTACCCGTGTTCTAAAGTATCCGTCAATGCAAACGGTCACGGCTCACTGGCAGATGGTGTTAACAAGCACACAGAAGGGTGGAATATAGCTTATTATAGCTTAAATCACATCTACATTCTACAGGCATTCCAAAAATATATGATTTAGGCTACTTAAATTGATCTGTCCCCAAGTTACACTCTAAAAACTACCCGTGTTCTAAAGTATCCGTCAATGCAAACGGTCACGGCTCACTGGCAGATGGTGTTAACAAGCACACAGAAGGGTGGAATATAACTTATTATAGCTTAAATCACATCTACATTCTACAGGTATTCCAAAAATATATGATTTAGGCTACTTAAATTGATCTGTCCCCAAGTTACACCCTAAAAACTACCCGTGTTCTAAAGTATCCGTCAATGCAAACGGTCACGGCTCACTGGCAGATGGTGTTAACAGGCACACAGAAGGGTGGAATATAGCTTATTATAGCTTAAATCACATCTACACTCTGCAGGCATTCCAAAAATATATGATTTAGGCTACTTAAATTGATCTGTCCCCAAGTTACACCCTAAAAACTACCCGTGTTCTAAAGTATCCGTCAATGCAAACGGTCACGGCTCACTGGCAGATGGTGTTAACAGGCACACAGAAGGGTGGAATATAGCTTATTATAGCTTAAATCACATCTACATTCTGCAGGCATTCCAAAAATATATGATTTAGGCTACTTAAATTGATCTGTCCCCAAGTTACACCCTAAAAACTACCCGTGTTCTAAAGTATCCGTCAATGCAAACGGTCACGGCTCACTGGCAGATGGTGTTAACAAGCACACAGAAGGGTGGAATATAGCTTATTATAGCTTAAATCACATCTACATTCTACAGGCATTCCAAAAATATATGATTTAGGCTACTTAAATTGATCTGTCCCCAAGTTACACTCTAAAAACTACCCGTGTTCTAAAGTATCCGTCAATGCAAACGGTCACGGCTCACTGGCAGATGGTGTTAACAGGCACACAGAAGGGTGGAATATAGCTTATTATAGCTTAAATCACATCTACATTCTACAGGCATTCCAAAAATATATGATTTAGGCTACTTAAATTGATCTGTCCCCAAGTTACACTCTAAAAACTACCCGTGTTCTAAAGTATCCGTCAATGCAAACGGTCACGGCTCACTGGCAGATGGTGTTAACAGGCACACAGAAGGGTGGAATATAACTTATTATAGCTTAAATCACATCTACATTCTACAGGTATTCCAAAAATATATGATTTAGGCTACTTAAATTGATCTGTCTCCATGTTACACCCTAAAAACTACCCGTGTTCTAAAGTATCCGTCAATGCAAACGGTCACAGCTCACTGGCAGATGGTGTTAACAGGCACATAGAAGGGTGGAATATAGCTTATTATAGCTTAAATCACATCTACACTCTGCAGGCATTCCAAAAATATATGATTTAGGCTACTTAAATTGATCTGTCCCCAAGTTACACCCTAAAAACTACCCGTGTTCTAAAGTATCCGTCAATGCAAACGGTCACGGCTCACTGGCAGATGGTGTTAACAAGCACACAGAAGGGTGGAATATAACTTATTATAGCTTAAATCACATCTACATTCTACAGGCATTCCAAAAATGTATTATTTAGGCCACTTAATGTGATCTGTCTTCGTGTGGGACATGTCCTAATTCATGTTTTGTTTTTTTTCAGATGAAGAATTGGTGACGTGCAGGGGAGACTGAGACTGGAGCACCCCTGGCATTTTCCGTGTGGGTGAACGTCAGTCATGGCGTGGGTCACCCACTTGCAGTTTTACAGGTATGTGGAATGTGTTTATTACAACAGCATTTCGTCGATGAGATCTATCGAAGATGACATTCAATGAAAGAACAGTGATTATAGTATGGCCCTGTGTTATGATAGAAATTATATTGACACAAACAGAATTGGTAATGCCATTTTTTCTGTTACCGTTTATTTAGGTCCAAACCATCTTGAGGCCTTTTGGACAGAAGAGAGGACGACCGAGCTGGTTAACCTCTACATAAATAGACGCGTGTCAAGTGGTATGTATAAACGTTCTGTTTGTTTCTGTGTCGATCCTTTCTTGAAGTTCAAACATAGAACCTTAACAATTGTTTTTAATGACACTACTGTGTACTATCTTACAAATGAATTGTGGAGTGAGACCGCCGGTATACCTACCTATATTGATCCCGACGTCAGTGTCACACATTGCAATTGGCTGCCTTGTAAAAAAAAAAGCATGGTATGACTGGCATTTTGTGTTTTCATTTTCCTTATTTAAAGATGGAAATGATGCAGACTACTGTGTCTGATTACACTTTAACACCTCTCTACCTCAACACTAATTCAGGGTTCATCAAGGCCCAAATATGCTGAGGAATACAGGCTGCCTTGGTGGCCTAAGGAGTTGCCTTTCACTTCAGTCAGTGACGGTATGTTAATATAGAACTATTACTGTTACAACTGCATGCACACAACTGTTACATCATGATTAGGCTTCTCATAAGAGAATGATCAAAAACGATAATGATTGAATTCATTCATGTTGGACAAATAACTCATTATTCATAGGTTCAGTAAGTGTATGTAATATTTTGTCTGGTGAGTGTAACTTTGTTCCTCACTCTTTTGTGATTTTGATACACTTTCATGCATTGTTTGCCATTCTTATAGGAAAAGGTCAAGGACGTAAGGCTTTTACAGCTGAAAAGCTGAGACAGCTTGTGCAGTCCTACAATGCACATGTCAATGATAAGCTGTTTGTTGAGGCAGCAGCCGCAGGAGCAGCACCAACAACAGAAGCAGCAGCAGCAGCAGGAGCAGCACCACCAGCACTATAAACGCCACCAGCAGCAGCGGCAGATTATAAAGAAGGATAACAATGAATACATTAGCCCCCCACCCCCTCCCACCCTCCCCACTCCTACTCTTGTTAAGCGACCTTGAGTATCTTGAAAGGCGATATATACAGTGAGGAGCACATGTATTTGATACCATGCTAAAACAGGAATATAAAATCATCATTTGACAATTGATCTTAATGCCTTAATTAAAAAAAAAATAGTAAAAATCAAACCGCCAAGGACACCAATTTTCTTTGTGATTGAAGAATGTATCGTAAATAGATAAATGTTTTCCTTAAATGCTAGGGGAAGGAATTATTTGACCCCCTATGTAACCCTATGGGAATTTAACACATAGGGTTAACATAGGGGCAGGCAGATTTTTATTTTTAAAGGCCAGCTATTTCATGGATCTAGGATATTATGCATCCCCATAAATTTCCCTTGGCCTTTGGAATTAAAATAGCCCCACATCATCACATATCCTTGACCATAGCTAGAGATTGGCATGGTGCTTTTTCCAGTTGGCCTATTAGCCTGTTGATTTGCATTGAGCTCAATGAGCATCAAACAGGCTAATAGGCCTACTGGAAAAAGCACCATGCCAATCTTTAGCTATGGTGAAAGGTATGTAATGATGTGGGGCTATTTTAATTCCAACGGCCAAGGGAACTTTATCAGGATGCATAATATCCTGAATCCATGAAATAGCTGGCCTTAAAAAATAAAAATCTGCCTGCCCCTATGTTAACCCTATGTGTTAAATTCCCATAGGGTTACATTGGGGGTCAAATACTTCCTTCCCCCTAGCATTCAGGAAGAACATTTATTTCTTTACGAAACATTCTTCAATCACAAAGAAAATTGGGGTGCTTAGCGGTTTTATTTTTACTATTTTTTTTAATTAAGACATTAAGATCAATTGTCAATTGATGATTTTATATTCCTCTTTTTAGGCAACTTTAGCATGGTATCAAATAAATTTTCTCCTCACTGTAAATGTAATTTATTATTATAATTATTATTATTAGAATAGAATAGAATAGAATAGAATATACTGTACTTTTATTGTCCCGAAGGAAATTTGTCTTGGACTACATTGCTACTGTACATGCTGCTAACATAAAAGTAACAAACATACACATATGACATACCTGCATACACATACACATACATGCACACATACCTACACATAACATGCAGAAAATAAATTAATAAGTAAAATAAGATAAAAAACAGACAAACAGACAACCACCATGATGGACCATCCTTAACCTTATTGCACAACACCTTTGGCCTTAGAAGCATTCAGAACTCTGACTGAAGTTGGGAAAAGTGAATTTTTAAAGCGGTTAAGCCTGCAATGGGGCACTTTGCCTGATGGTAAAAGTTCGTATTCAGAGTGGAGAACATGTGATTCATCAGACAAGATTCTCTGTGCGTGTCTGAGCACAGACTGCTCATAGATAGTCTGCAGGGGCAGCTTTTCTGACCTCCCTATCACTTTCATTGCTGTCTGTACCAGACGAGCAATTCTTGATTTTAAATGGACTGAGAGGTTACCATACCAAACAGTCATCCCATACCTGAGAATGCTCTCCAGTATGGACTGATAAAATAGAAACATTACTTTCTGATTGACCCCAAACACCCTGAGCCTCCGCAGGAAGTACAACCTTTGCTGCAGACGAGAACACAGATAATCAACATGGGCTTGCCAGCTGAAAAGGTTATCAAAATGAATACCAAGATATTGTACGAATTAACTTGGCTGATTTTAACGCCATGGATGCTAAGTTGGGTGTGGTCCCCAATGGACTTTGGGTCCAGCACCATTTCCACCGTTTTCTTGACATTAATAGTGAGGTGATTTCTGTCACACCACTTGGCAAAAGATTGCACCTCCTTAAAGTACGCCGCATTTTATTACATGAAATCAGAGTGGGAAGCTGTGCTTTTATGTTTCATATATATATATATGCACCTTACTTGAGTATCTCTACAATTTCATTATACTGCAATGCGATTAAAATAAAGGCATTCATTTAATTCATTTGTCATTTCAGTTTGTATTATTACATTCATTTAGCCTGGGTGCCAGCCAAACTTAGCCCTTCCCACAACATTTCAGGTCGGGAAGTACGGTCTGGAATTGCGCCGTCAACTATGCTCGATCCAGAGCTGTAAAAGTTCATCTGAATGCTGTAGGCTATGTCTTAGTAAACATACATGTGTTAAGTTCATGATTTGCATAGACAGGCAGGCCTTGATTGCACCTTAGGGTTACACCAGTTATGTTCATATAGACTGCACTCTGGCTATTGTCAGACAGTTTTGCATGCGCACAAGTTGATGAATCGAACCAACCACCTCATAAAACCCATTTTGTGCCTGTTTCTCATATTTACATGTGTTGTGATAAATAAACATGATTTGCAGGTCAGTTTTGACCTACGTGACAGCCTTGAAAAGTACAGCTATTCGGTTGAGTTTTCAGACAGTTTTGCATGCACACAAGTTGATGAACCATCTTCAGAAACTGATGTTTAGAGGGCATATTTTTGACATACGTTGATAAATAAAAGTTCTTAAATCATACCCAAACCATTAAAACATCCATATTTTTACTGTTTTTGATACATAGAGGTGTGCTGTACTGAAATAAATCCAATTTCACTGATCTTACCTGCTGTGGGAATTTTGATCCACAAGACATCTTCAGAAACTGATGTTCAGAGAGCATATTTTTCACATAAGTCGATACACAAAAGTTCTTCAATCATATCCAAACCATTAAAACATCCATATTTTGATTGATTATGATACACAGAGGTGTGCTGTACTGAAATAAACCCAATTTCACTGATCTTATGTGCTGTGGAAATTTTGATCAACAAGACATCTTCAGAAGCTGATGTTCAGAGAGCATATTTTTCACATAAGTCGATACACAAAAGTTCTTCAATCATACCCAAACCATTAAAACATCCATATTTGATTGATTATGATACACAGAGGTGTGCTGTACTGAAATAAACCCAATTTCACTGATCTTATGTGCTGTGGAAATTTTGATCAACAAGACATCTTCAGAAGCTGATGTTCAGAGAGCATATTTTTCACATAAGTCGATACACAAAAGTTCTTCAATCATACCCAAACCATTAAAACATCCATATTCTGATTGATTATGATACACAGAGGTGTGCTGTACTGAAATAAACCCAATTTCACTGATCTTATGTGCTGTGGAAATTTTGATCAACAAGACATCTTCAGAAGCTGATGTTCAGAGAGCATATTTTTCACATAAGTCGATACACAAAAGTTCTTCAATCATACCCAAACCATTAAAACATCCATATTTTGATTGATTATGATACACAGAGGTGTGCTGTACTGAAATAAACCCAATTTCACTGATCTTATGTGCTGTGGAAATTTTGATCAACAAGACATCTTCAGAAGCTGATGTTCAGAGAGCATATTTTTCACATAAGTCGATACACAAAAGTTCTTAAATCATACCCAAACCATTAAAACATCCATATTTTGATTGATTATGATACACAGAGGTATGCTGTGCTGAAATAAACCCACTTTCACTGACCTTACCTGCCTTGGCAAGTTTGATGCTCTGGACATACTCAGAAACTACAATTCAGACACCCATATTGGCCAGATAGGCCTAAGTAAGTGTTACACTCATTTTTTCATGAAATGTTGACATGTGGCACATATTTTCATTCAGGGAGAGATAACAAACTTGTTTGTCAAATTTGAGACCTCCAGCTGCTTGTGTGTTGACAGGAGGCGGAGCCAAAGATTGGAAAATCTAGATTTCTAGGGGGCGCTATAGAGTCTGTGAATATGTGAGGTGTGAATTTACTTCACTCATATATTTTATGTCATACATAGATGTCACATGCCAAATTTAGTCTGTCTATGAGGTACGTAAGTTAGAAATTCTAACCCTAGGTGTAGATGGTCATAATTTGCATAGGTCAGACAGGCCTTGATAGGATTACACCAGTTAACTCAAGATAGTGCCAGCATGTGGCACATATTTTGGTACAGGGGATGAAAACAAACTAGTTTGTCAAATTTGAGACAGCTAGTGGCTTGTGTGTTGCCAGGAGGCGGAGCCAAATATAGGAAATATTGGATTTCTAGGGGGCGCTATGGAGTCTGTGAATATGTGATGTGTGATTTTATTACACACTCATATTTAGTGTCATATACAGATGTCACATGCCAAATTTAATCAGTCTAAGGGGTATACAAGTTACAAATACCAACCCTAGGTTTAGATGTCCTTGATTTGCATAGTTAGACAGGCCTTGATAAGGTTACACCAGTTATAATCAACTAGAATGGTATCTCTGAGGAATTAAGAGTGGGCTTCATCAGGTGCAGATCACCAAAAGGATCGCAACAGTACCTCATTTTTGAAAATCAGGCACACAGATCAAAAGTTATCCGCATTAACGCAACATCCAATAGTCCAAAACACATAAATAAAGTGGTTGCTATGGTGGTTGCTAGGTAATCATGTTGGTTGCTTTGGTGGTTGCTAGGTTGACATTGTAGAGCTTGTTGCTAGGGTATTTAAGATGGTTGCTAGGACGTTGCTAGGGTCATTGAGACGATTGCTAGGGCGTTGCTACGCTACATATGGTGGTTGCTGTGCAAAATAATGCGGTTGCTATGCTGGTTCCTGCTATGGTGGTAACCATGTTGGCTGCTATGCTGGTTGCTACGTTGACATTGTAAAGGTGAGTACCCAATGTGTACATGTCCATGAGTTGCAAATGATGGCAAAATTATGTATAAAACTTAAAAACAACACAAATCGGTAACAAGTATTTTTATTTCTGTAGACATCACAAAATATCACAATACAAAATTGAGCCTTCTCTCAAGGATTCAAGGAATTGTCAGATACAGAGATATCATTGTAAAATACATAGAGAACTGACATTCAGCTTCTCAACTTGCCTGTGCAGAGGTGTACAGGATAAAGAAAGAAGGATTTAGAAATACATGTAATTTAACGATAAGGAAGGGGGTTCATTCTGTTTCAAGTCAGATACAATCCAGGAAAACAGTTGCTGCATCGTCTCAGATTTTGCTCTTGACTACCTTTAAGTCCCAAAACCAAGACCTGTAAAATATTTTTACTCAATTTTATAATTCCACCTTTTCACCCTTGATTTTGTATCATTTTCACTCTCAGAAAGTCCTTATCTTGGAGGCCATCTTTAGGCATTGATATATTTTAAAATATTGTTCCTAGCTTGCCCAAACTTGGTGGAAGATGGAAGACAGACATGTTCTCAGTATGACTGGACCATTGTTTGTAGTGCATACCCATTCATTTTATATGAGGCCCTAGATAAGGAACAAGGTGCAAAACTGGTGATACTATCGGCCTTGTAAACTTTTTTGTGTCAACATTATATATGGGGAGCTAAAATATTGGCACAACATTAATAACCCATAGTATGTAAATGTGTACAAAAAGAAGTTCATACCCTTAATGTAACTGTTTTTTGCACTTTTCGCCAAATCAAGGGCCTTGAAGAAAATGAGCCTGCTGTACAAACTTAATAATATGAAGACATAGGATTTTAACAGAAATATTTTACAGGTGTTGGTTTTGGGAACCATCCTTGATATAGACATGGTTTGAATAAAACCTGAGACAGTGCAGCAACAATCTTTTCAGGTGGTAAACAGAGCAGTGTGTGTAAGTGCAGTATGGCAAGTCTATATAATGTAGTTTAAAGAGTAATGTGTGATCGGGATGCAGATGGCTTGAGGAAAGAAACTCCTGTTCAGTCTGTACTCTTCTGGTATACAAGTAGATGTCCTGCAGGGTAGGGAGAGGTGCTCTGATGGCACCTTTTGGCAGTAAGTGTCTGTAAAAGAGAAAGAAAGCATATATTACAATTGACCCTGTCCATGAATATAATTAATGCAAACTACTCCATTTTGTGTGACAAATAAGCAAAAGCCAACCTACAATAGCAGCATACAAGTCAGGTGCAATAGTTAAGTAAGGTTCAGACCAAAGATTCGCAACGAGCCGAGCCGAGCTGAGCCGTGAAGTTCTAAAAACTTGCAACTGCGACTAAACATGTTGAATGCTTGAATGCAACAGCTTGCAACTCCATGCAGATCAATTTAAGTAGTCTAAATCATATATTTTTGGAATGCCTGCAGAGTGCAGATGTGATTTAAGCTATAATAAGCTATATTCCACCCTTCTGTGTGCTTGTTAACACTACCTGCCAGTGAGCTGTGACCGTTTGTATTGACGGACTCTTCTAAGAGTTGGTAGTTTTAGGGAGTAACATGGGGACAGTTCATTTTAAGTAGCCTAAATCATATATTTTTGGAATGCCTGTTAAGAGTAGATGTGATTTAAGCTATAATTAGTTATATTCCACCCTTCTGTGTGCTTGTTAACACCATCTTCCAGGATGGTGAGACCGTTTGCATTGACGGACTCTTCTAAGAGTTGGTAGTTTTTAGGGTGTAACATGGGGACAGATCATCTTAGGTAGCCTAAATCATATATTTTTGGAATGCCTGCAGAGTGTAGATGTGATTTAAGCTATAATAAGCTATATTCCACCCTTCTGTGTGCTTGTTAACACCATCTGCCAGTGAGCTGTGACCGTTTGCATTGACGGACTCTTCTAAGAGTTGGTAGTTTTTAGGGAGTAACATGGGGACAGATCATTTTAAGCAGCCTAAATCATATATTTTTGGAATGCCTGTAAAGAGTAGATGTGATTTAAGCTATAATTAGTTATATTCCACCCTTCTGTGTGCTTGTTAACACCATCTTTCAGGATGGTGTGACCGTTTGCATTGACGGACTCTTCTAAGAGTTGGTAGTTTTTAGGGTGTAACATGGGGACAGATCATTTTAAGTAGCCTGAATCATATATTTTTGGAATGCCTGTAAAGAGTAGATGTGATTTAAGCTATAATTAGTTATATTCCACCCTTCTGTGTGCTTGTTAACACCATCTTTCAGGATGGTGTGACCTTTGCATTGACGGACTTTTCTAAGAGTTGGTAGTTTTTAGGGTGTAACATGGGGACAGATCATCTTAGGTAGCCTAAATCATATATTTTTGGAATGCCTGTGAAGAGTAAATGTGATTTAAGCTATAATTAGCTATATTCCACCCTTCTGTGTGCCTGTTAACACCATCTGCCAGTGAGCCGTGACCGTTTGCATTGACGGATACTTTTGAACACTGGTAGTTTTTAGGGAGTAACATGGGGACAGATCATTTTAAGTAGCATAAATCATATATTTTTGGAATGCCTGTGAAGAGTAAATGTGATTTAAGCTATAATTAGCTATATTCCACCCTTCTGTGTGCCTGTTAACACCATCTGCCAGTGAGCCGTGACCGTTTGCATTGACGGATACTTTTGAACACTGGTAGTTTTTAGGGAGTAACATGGGGACAGATCATTTTAAGTAGCATAAATCATATATTTTTGGAATGCCTGTAAAGAGTAGATGTGATTTAAGCTATAATAAGTTATATTCCACCCTTCTGTGTGCTTGTTAACACCATCTGCCAGTGGGCCGTGACCGTTTGCATTGACGGATACTTTAGAACACGGGTAGTTTTTAGGGTGTAACATGGGGACAGATCAATTTAAGTAGCCTAAATCATATATTTTTGGAATGCCTGCAGAGTGTAGATGTGATTTAAGCTATAATAAGCTATATTCCACCCTTCTGTGTGCTTGTTAACACCATCTGCCAGTGAGCTGTGACCGTTTGCATTGACAGACTCTTCTAAGAGTTGGTAGTTTTTAGGGAGTAACATGGGGACAGATCATTTTAAGTAGCATAAATCATATATTTTTGGAATGCCTGTAAAGAGTAGATGTGATTTAAGCTATAATTAGTTATATTCCACCCTTCTGTGTGCTTGTTAACACCATCTTTCAGGATGGTGTGACCGTTTGCATTGGCGGACTTTTCTAAGAGTTGGTAGTTTTTAGGGTGTAACATGGGGACAGATCATCTTAGGTAGCCTAAATCATATATTTTTGGAATGCCTGCAGAGTGTAGATGTGATTTAAGCTATAATAAGCTATATTCCACCCTTCTGTGTGCTTGTTAACACCATCTTTCAGGATGGTGTGACCGTTTGCATTGGCGGACTTTTCTAAGAGTTGGTAGTTTTTAGGGTGTAACATGGGGACAGATCATCTTAGGTAGCCTAAATCATATATTTTTGGAATGCCTGCAGAGTGTAGATGTGATTTAAGCTATAATAAGCTATATTCCACCCTTCTGTGTGCTTGTTAACACCATCTGCCAGTGGGCCGTGACCGTTTGCATTGACGGATACTTTAGAACACGGGTAGTTTTTAGGGTGTAACATGGGGACAGATCAATTTAAGTAGCCTAAATCATATATTTTTGGAATGCCTGCAGAGTGTAGATGTGATTTAAGCTATAATAAGCTATATTCCACCCTTCTGTGTGCTTGTTAACACCATCTGCCAGTGAGCTGTGACCGTTTGCATTGACGGACTCTTCTAAGAGTTGGTAGTTTTTAGGGTGTAACATGGGGACAGATCATCTTAGGTAGCCTAAATCATATATTTTTGGAATGCCTGTAAAGAGTAGATGTGATGTAAGCTATAATTAGTTATATTCCACCCTTCTGTATGCTTGTTAACACCATCTGCCAGTGGGCCGTGACCGTTTGCATTGACGGATACTTTAGAACACGGGTAGTTTTTAGGGTGTAACATGGGGACAGATCAATTTAAGTAGCCTAAATCATATATTTTTGGAATGCCTGCAGAGTGTAGATGTGATTTAAGCTATAATAAGCTATATTCCACCCTTCTGTGTGCTTGTTAACACCATCTGCCAGTGAGCTGTGACCGTTTGCATTGACAGACTCTTCTAAGAGTTGGTAGTTTTTAGGGAGTAACATGGGGACAGATCATTTTAAGTAGCATAAATCATATATTTCTGGAATGCCTGTAAAGAGTAGATGTGATTTAAGCTATAATTAGTTATATTCCACCCTTCTGTGTGCTTGTTAACACCATCTTTCAGGATGGTGTGACCGTTTGCATTGGCGGACTTTTCTAAGAGTTGGTAGTTTTTAGGGTGTAACATGGGGACAGATCATCTTAGGTAGCCTAAATCATATATTTTTGGAATGCCTGCAGAGTGTAGATGTGATTTAAGCTATAATAAGCTATATTCCACCCTTCTGTGTGCTTGTTAACACCATCTTTCAGGATGGTGTGACCGTTTGCATTGGCGGACTTTTCTAAGAGTTGGTAGTTTTTAGGGTGTAACATGGGGACAGATCATCTTAGGTAGCCTAAATCATATATTTTTGGAATGCCTGCAGAGTGTAGATGTGATTTAAGCTATAATAAGCTATATTCCACCCTTCTGTGTGCTTGTTAACACCATCTGCCAGTGAGCTGTGACCGTTTGCATTGACAGACTCTTCTAAGAGTTGGTAGTTTTTAGGGAGTAACATGGGGACAGATCATTTTAAGTAGCATAAATCATATATTTTTGGAATGCCTGTAAAGAGTAGATGTGATTTAAGCTATAATAAGTTATATTCCACCCTTCTGTGTGCTTGTTAACACCATCTTTCAGGATGGTGTGACCGTTTGCATTGGCGGACTTTTCTAAGAGTTGGTAGTTTTTAGGGTGTAACATGGGGACAGATCATCTAAGGTAGCCTAAATCATATATTTTTGGAATGCCTGCAGAGTGTAGATGTGATTTAAGCTATAATAAGCTATATTCCACCCTTCTGTGTGCTTGTTAACACTACCTGCCAGTGAGCTGTGACCGTTTGCATTGACGGACTCTTCTAAGAGTTGGTAGTTTTTAGGGTGTAACATGGGGACAGATCATCTTAGGTAGCCTAAATCATATATTTTTGGAATGCCTGCAGAGTGTAGATGTGATGTAAGCTATAATTAGTTATATTCCACCCTTCTGTATGCTTGTTAACACCATCTGCCAGTGGGCCGTGACCGTTTGCATTGACGGATACTTTAGAACACGGGTAGTTTTTAGGGTGTAACATGGGGACAGATCAATTTAAGTAGACTACATCATATATTTGTGGAATGCCTGCAGAGTGTAGATGTGATTTAAGCTATAATAAGCTATATTCCACCCTTCTGTGTGCTTGTTAACACCATCTGCCAGTGGGCCGTGACCGTTTGCATTGACGGATACTTTTGAATACTGGTAGTTTTTAGGGTGTAACATTAAGGGAATAACATTGTTTCATATGAAAAAACGGTGAAGTGTTCCTTTAAGGTATACTAAGTTATATTCCACCCTTCTGTGTGCTTGATAACAACATTTGTCAGGAGGGCGTTGACGTTTGTATTAACAGATACTTTTTAATAAAATTGAAAAGCGAACCTTCAAGTTCTGGCAGCATTTGAGAACAAGTGACCCCACATCATATTACTTCAAAGCCATGGAGAGCCAGGAATTCAAAACGGAGAGGAGTCCCCTCATCCAGTTGGTGCTAAGACTCCAGCGGGAAGCAAGTGGCAGAACAGTCCTCACAGCACACTGCCTGCAAACAGAGGGAAACAAAACACACAGAACATGAAAAGACCATCACTGAAGCACTACTACAGCAACGATCACACAACAACAACAACGATCACACAACAACAAGGATCACACAATAACAAAAATCACAAAACAACAACAACAACAACGTTCACACAACAACAACAATCACACAACAATGATCACACAACAACAACAACGATCACAAAACAGCAAGGATCACACAACAAAAACAATCACACAACAACAACAATGATCACACAACAACAACGATCACACAATAATAACGATCACACTACAACGATCACACAATAACAACAACAACAACAATCACACAAGAACAACAACACGATCACACAAGAACAACAATCATACAACAACAACAACAATCACACAACAACATCACACAACAACGATCACACAACAACAACAACAATCACACAACAACAACAACAATCACACAACAACAAAAACAACAATGATCACACATCACAAAACAACAATGATCACACATCACAAAACAACAATCACACAATCACACAAGAACAACAATCATACGACAACAACAACAATCACACAACAACAACGATCACACAAGAACAACAATCATACAACAACAACAACAATCACACAACAACATCACACAACAACAACGATCACACAAGAACAACAATCATACAACAACAACAACAATCACACAACAACATCACACAACAACAACGATCACACAACAATAATCACACAACAACAACGATCACACAATAATGATCACACAACAACAACAACAACAACAACGATCATACAACAATCACTCAACAACAACAACACGATCACACAAGAACAACAATCATACAACAACAACAACAATCACACAACAACATCACACAACAACAACGATCACACAACAACAACAACAACGATCACACAACAACAAAAACAACAATGATCACACATCACAAAACAACAATCACTCAACAACAACAATCACACAACAACAACAATCACACAATAACAACGATCACACTACAACAACGATCACACAATAACAACAACGATCACACAACAACAATCACACAACAACAACAACGTTCACACAACAACAACAATCACACAACAACAACAATCACACAATAATGATCACACAACAACAACAACAACAACGATCACACAACAACAACAACAACAACAACAACATCGATCATACAACAATCACTCAACAATGATCACACAACAACAACAACGATCACACAACAACAACGATCATACAACAACAACAACAATCACAAAACAACATCACACAACAACAACAATCACACAACAACAACGATCACACAACAACAATCACACAACAACAACGATCACACAACAACAACAATCACACAACAACAACAACGATCACACATCACACAACAACAACAACAATCACATAACAACAACAACAATCACACAACAACAACAACAACAACAACGTTCACACAACAAAAACAATCACACAACATGATCACACAACAACAATGATCACACAACAACGATCACACAACAATGATCACACAATAACAACAACAACGATCACACAACAACAACAACAACAAAAATCCCCATCCAAGAGCATTTATATGCCTACAGTTAGTGTTCTTTTTCAAAAACAGTCTACAACAACCTTCAGCCCACCAAAAACAACACACAACAACGTCACTACCAGCGCACACAACAATAACTCATGCACCACAGAACAACAACAACAACAACAGACAACAACACTGCCCTACAAAGCAAGAAGGCAGTAACTGCGTTTTTGATCAATTTTTTTTAATTATAATTTTCATGACATTCAACTTGTTATTTTTGGTAAATATCAATATTAATAAGTTAATGTAATGTAACAAAACCTCCACATGTACAATAATTCACCTACAACTACTTAGGCTGGACAGCAGGATAACTTTAAGGTCATTTTTTCAGTTTTTTTCAGTTGTCAGTTACTGCCTTTTTGCTTTGTAGGGCAGAACAGCAGTGGGGTTTCACAAAAGCAGAATTAAGACATCCAAGATAAGTGATAAAGCGAATAGCGTTGTCTGGTCAATCCAACTATGTCAAGCCAGGTGTAAGTTTTGATATCAATGAAGTAAAGTTTTATTTTTTTCAATGGGGGATCATGACTATTTTCTAAATATGACAGTAAAAGTAATGTAAAAGTGATGTAAAATACCTGCCATTTGCCCTCCTTATCCACCCGTTGCAGTAGACCATGATGACGATGTGCTCCATAACACAGCTGTTAATGGAAACAAGGACTGAGGTGTCAAGGCCAGCATGCTTCAGCCTCTTCCGGAAGTAGAAGAGTGGTGAGTAGCCAAACAAGGACAAACAAGGCCTTGTTTACATGCTGGCTGTCTTGTAGTTTGACACCACTCTCCTGTAACATGAAGAAAGATCACATTAAGGTGCTGTGTCCACCAAACGCGTTTTTTGCGCCGACGGCGACAATTTTCAATGTAAAGTCTATGTAGTCTATGTAGCTCAGCGCTCACAGCGCTGAGCGCCCTCAGCGGAAAAAAGCTGTCGGCGCTGACTGTTTTTTGTCGCAGCGCTCAGAGCGCTCAAAGTTGAAATCTGTTCAACTTTTAGAACAGTGCCGGGCTCGTCAATGGCACTTCTCGTTATAAACCGTCTCTGGTTTTGGTAACTTAGCAACAATAAACACTTATCGAAGCGCCAAGAGAAGGAGGTTGAGGGCGCTCTGGCTGTTAAAAACGCGTTTGGTGGACACAGCGCCTAAGTTTGCATTGATGGACACTTTTGAGTAGTGGTAGTTTTTAGGGTGTAACATGAACATCTACACACTATCACACTAGCCTAAATCATATATTTTTGGAATGCTTGAGGAGCAGGTGCCATTTATGGCATAATAAGATATATTCCACCCTTCTGTGTGCTTTACATTGACAGATACTTTTGAATAATATTGAAAAGAGAGCCTTCTGGCAGCATTTGAGGACAAGTGACCCCATATCATACCACTTCAAAGCCTTTGAGAGCCGGGGATTCAACACGGAGAGGAGTCCCCTCATCCAGTTGGTGCTTAGGGTCCAGCAGGAAGCAAGTGGCGGAACCGGTGGCACTGGTCAGCATCAGGACACTGGCACCCCTCTTGGGGGAATAGGTACCAAAAAAATAATCAACACTCACCTACTGGACAGAAACATAAAAAAAAACTAAGCAAACAAAGCAAAGTCAATTATCTGACCCTTAAAAGAGAATACCAACTCGCAAAATACTTAACAATAGTAAGAGACAACAACTTAAGAAAAAACATGACAAGATACAGCAGGCTCAGCAACCACATTAATCAATCAATTATCAATATCAGTATTCCACTGATTTATAGCAGAGACACTTAAAGGACTTTGTTTATAGCTATAAAGTAGATTTTGCATGTTGCAATATTTTGCATGTCTTTACATGAGATAAAATGCAATATGAAACATATTGAATAATCATTGCATTTAGGCATTCATTTCCCATGTATCTACAATTTGAGAGGTTACATTTCAGTGTGTTACACAGCTTTTTAATATTGTTAAAGCTAAGAGTTGGATATAAAATAATAATATGTAACCAACGAGAACAATAATTTATTAAGCTAATTACCACGTAGGCTAGGATAACGTTATTGTAGGGTAGGCTAACCTACTTACACATACATGTAATTTTACTTTGAATTGGGCTAAACATAGCCATTTCCAGCATTTACACATGTGATAAAGTCTGTTGACCAATAAGCATATTTCGATCGACACAAAAAACAAACTATTATTGAATTTGAGGGACGAATACAGACGTATACAAATACAGACCCTCTTTGGTTTCCTTACTAGCGCGGAATTATTTTTGCGGCGGATGCAGTCACGTTTGTAGTTTCCGTTTCTGATTACTGATTGGCTTCTGGGATCCTAATGTGTTTGTATCGTGGTCAACCATGCACATGGGTGATAACAGCCTTCTGAACCTGCTAGAAGGCGGAGATGGCGCCTTCTAGCCCATACCTATGAGGCTGATTACGATTAATAACGCCCATTCAATGGACTGATAACGTTCGAAGCGGGTGACAGTAGAAGTAAACTCATTCTCCTTGGCCCGCTCTCGTGCGCGCTCAATGGACACCCACCCTCGACATGCACATTAATCCAAATAGAACATTCACAATCGTGAACGCAATGTTATGTTGCTAAAATAACGACTAGTCTTCACTTCATGGATGCAGCAACGCACTTGTTTATTTTCTCCAAAACCTCACACAATTAGCGCGCACCTACGGTGGCGTTACAGTGTCAAAAGTGCAACGTAAAACAGGCATCCTAAGTAATAGAATTAGAACTGTAAAAGTATGTATGTATACTGTATTAGCCTACATGAACACAACACGCAATGACGCACAGAAGACGATTAGCTAAATTACTGTTAAAAACGGTTAGCATCATTAGAAGGCTATGCTGCAGACATTTGATAAAAAACTCTTGCATTCAAGTTGACTGACCATCTCAATACCAATGTTTTCAACTCCAAGGCTTAAAAGGGCCTGTCCCAAGGAGAAAAAGTATTAGCTTACCTTGAAACTAAAACACATGTGGGGAAACTGAACAGTCCAACCAGTAGAGTATGATGAGCTTAGCCTGCTACTTTGTTTACAATATTTTGAGGCTTCAGCCAGACAGCTGAATTTAAGAGGTGGAGTTATAATGAATAGTAGGCTATAATCTGCATAAAGTTTGCTGTTATGAATAGACATGTCAGTATGTATAAATAATTACATAATGTGTATGTGTTTCAAATAAAGACAAGTTTTACATCTTGTTAAAAAATCATTCACACTATATGAAAGGAGAGCGATGAAAAGGCGATGCAATGAAAAATATGGGTGGACGACCTACATTTTGTGCTGGTGCACCATCCCTGCCAAATAAATTAAAAGATTGTTGAAATCATCAATGTCTTCCCTCTTGCTTTATCAAAATCTCAACTGAAGCTTAAAGTTTCCTCAGACAATAATGTGCTTTATGTGAAGTCAAATTCAGTTTGTGCATTATTACATGATAACTATTCTCTAAATACTCTAGCCTAATTGTGGATGATTAAGCTATATGCTGAAGTATGTTTCTGGAGTGTTAAAGAGTAAAAGAAAAAATAACAACAAGAACCGTACCGAACTGAAAACCGTGACCCTAAACCGTGATACGAACCGAACCGTGGATTTTGTGAACCGTGCCACCCCTAGTTGATGCTAGTGATTCCCTGTACAGCAGAGCAACCAAAACGCCTTACTTACAGCTTGCTGTGAGAAACTACGACAAAAGTTGTGGGTTTTTTTCAGACTCAAACACAACATGGTCAAGAGGTAGTATGAAGCAGACAGACTCCTCCGCGTGGCGTGAGCAGCCAGTCCCTCCTGCTCCACTGTAATTACAGCTCGCTACGCAGAATAATAAGCAACAACTTGGATGAGTTCCATGGAAACAGGTTTTAAATCATCTCTCACAGAACCTGTGTAGCTACCCTTCTTGACTATTCATTGTTCAATTTAAACACTCGATTCTGTCCCTGAATAGATTCTCCGTGTCCACATTTACATACTGAGTGTCACATCGCTTGCATTACTGTATGCTGTCTTTAATGTATGCATAATATTTTATTTACAGCCAAGTTCAATACCGTGATAAACATGTACCCTGCTGCATGTAACACTCTTTCAGATGACACAAACCCGGCTTTGTTGCACACGTACACACACACACACAAACCGGCTTTGTTGCGCTCCGCAAACCCGACACATCAAAAAGCATTTCTCTGCGTTTGGCAGACTTCCACCCACAAGGCTTATTTGCTCAGCCGCCTGCAGTCAGCTAATGAAAGGGGCTGTCACCCCTGTGAAAGGTTGAGGTCACTGCTGTGTGTGTGTGTGTGTGTGTGTGTTGAGATTATTACCTGTATACACTAGAGCACAGAACTGGTGGTTGAATACTTGTCTAAAGTACATTGCTTTGAGTCTCTAATAAGGAGGGACAGAACGCGAAACACATAACACAGAACACAGAACTTAGAAAATAGTCGGATAGTGAGCGTGTGTTAGCAGTTCCCTAGC
>NC_085006.1:31383080-31385580 GCF_963854185.1 Sardina pilchardus
ATCCTACCCCTCCCTTCCCACCTCCCTTCCTACCTCCCTTCCCACCTCCCTTCCCACCTCCCTTCCTACCTCCAATCCTACCCCTCCCTCCTACCTCCAATCCTACCCCTCCCTCCTACCTCCAATCCTACCCCTCCCTTCCCACCTCCCTTCCTACCTCCCTTCCTACCTCCAATCCTACCTCCAATCCTACCTCCCTTCCTACCTCCAATCCTACCCCTCCATTCCTACCTCCAATCCTACCCCTCCCTTCCCACCTCCCTTCCCACCTCCCTTCCTACCTCCCTTCCCACCTCCCTTCCCACCTCCCTTCCTACCTCCAATCCTACCCCTCCCTTCCCACCTCCCTTCCTACCTCCCTTCCTACCTCCCTCCCTACCTCCAATCCTACCCCTCCCTTCCCACCTCCCTTCCTACCTCCCTTCCTACCTCCAATCCTACCCCTCCCTTCCCACCTCCCTTCCTACCTCCCTCCCTACCTCCAATCCTACCCCTCCCTCCTACCTCCAACCCTACCCCTCCTACCTCCAACCCTACCCCTCCCTTCCCACCTCCCTTCCTACCTCCAATCCTACCCCTCCCTTCCCACCTCCCTTCCTACCTCCCTTCCTACCTCCAATCCTACCCCTCCCTTCCCACCTCCCTTCCTACCTCCCTCCCTACCTCCAACCCTACCCCTCCCTCCTACCTCCAACCCTACCCCTCCCTCCTACCTCCAATCCTACCCCTCCCTCCTACCTCCAATCCTACCCCTCCCTCCTACCTCCAATCCTACCCCTCCCTTCCCACCTCCCTTCCTACCTCCAATCCTACCCCTCCCTCCTACCTCCAATCCTACCCCTCCCTCCTACCTCCAATCCTACCCCTCCCTCCTACCTCCAATCCTACCCCTCCCTTCCCACCTCCCTTCCTACCTCCCTCCCTACCTCCAATCCTACCCCTCCCTCCTACTCAATCACGTGAAGGACACGAGGAAGGAATGCAATAAGGAACTGAGGAATCAAGAACAGACAAGGTGCTTCTCAACATGCCTCCTCCATCCTCCATCCTCGAGGGGCGTTCCCACTGATCTATAACTAACACTGGATAGACTACTATGTTTTCGCCCCATCGTTCTTTATGTAGATCAGTGAGGATCGAGGCCCGAGGATCGAGGGAGGACATTTAAAAGCCCAAATGAGAGGCACCCACAGTCACTCACGCATCACTTTTAAGAGACGTCGATTATTGATGATGCGGCTGCATCACCTTGTTATAATATACAGTTTATGGAATTAAGGGAATAGAATTAGGGATTAAAATTAATCATCATCGAAACATTTTTGAGCATAATCAGAGTTGGGTTGAAATAATAGATGGAATCTTTATGCTGAACTGATCCAAAAACAGCATGTTAAGAAATTTCAGGCGTTTCAGCCAAGCTCAGGACAGCATCTTCTCATAGCTCAGGATAGTAGGAATCCCTCCATACATATGAATATCAGAGCCATCTCACACCAACCCCATCCCCACCCCCACCCCCACCCCCACCCCCACCCCCACCCCCCTCCCACAGGTGTGCAGGCAGGCCTGAGGTGGATAAGCCTTGCTTTTCCACCCGCTTTTTTCTTGCTTTCCACTCGAGATTTTTCTATTTTCTTCTTGTTGTTCTGAAAAACAGCAGCAGACGCAGCAGCAGGGTCGCTGGCTCAAAGGATGTGCAGTTGTTGTGATCCTGACACACAAAGGGCCGGGAATCCTTTAAGAGAGCGAGAACAAAAGCACACACACACACACACACACACACACACACACACACACTATAGCACCTGTGTTCCGTGGCCTAATGATGATTTAATGATTTACTGGAGCAATCAATCTCATTAATCCACTTCTGCATGTTGATGTGGGCAAACAGTGCCCCAATTCTGTTAGGCAGAGACACCCTGCAGTGAGACGGAGGGAGAGATGGAGAGAGAGATGGAGAGGGAGATGGAGAGGGAGGAGAGACGAAAGCAATCTGTCTCTAGAAAACAGGTGCAGAATTGGGAGCAGAAACGGTTAAGTCAAGTCGTGCATGTTTAACGCTCGATGAGGCGCAGTGGTATGGGCCAGCCCCGTGGAGCTCCTGGATAACTACCAGAGGACTGTGTGTGTGTGTGTGTGTGTGTGTGAGAGAGAGAGATAGAGAGTGAGTGAGTGAGTGAGTCAGAGAGTGTATGGATGTGTGTGTGAGGAGAAAAAGAGAGAGTGTGTGTGTGTGTGTGTGTGTGTCTGTCTGTGCACACGCGCGTGTGTGCACACACACACACCAGAGGACTGACTGTGCAATTGCCTTTTTAATTACTCCACTGATCTGGCTGTCTGTCACAATCAGCCTGCCCCACTGAGAGTTGGATCAGCTCCCCTCCTCCACCCTCCTCCAGCACCAGCACCACCGCCCAGCTCCCCTCCTCCAGCACCACAGATCAGCTCCCTCCAGCACCACCACCCTCCTCCAGCACCACTGCCCAGCTCCCCT
>NC_085006.1:31390580-31455580 GCF_963854185.1 Sardina pilchardus
GCTGCCGCCAAATTCGCCAAATTCTACCCTCCTGCTTGAATCAGACCGTCATCCGCACACAAGGATGTTTTTGACAGTAGGCTAGCCTATGTTGGCAGCAATTGCTAAATTCTATCCTCCTGCTTACCCAAGCTAGAAGAAAACCAAAAACTCTCCTCTTAAACTCTTCAAATTAATTTGAAAAGTAGTCAATTTGATTGTTGACGACCTTTATTACACGCTACGACACCCAAAACGACCAAATTGTGTGATTTGATGCACGTTTTAAACGGCCTCAAAAATGGTTACAGTTAACCCCAAAGTACCCAATTTTGACCCTGTACCTTGTATTGGTACTAATAGGTACCATTTCGGGTACATAAATAATGTACCTTTTCACCAAGGGACCATATTGTACCTATGGGTACAAAAAGCCCATGGACTGTCACTCAGAAGTTGATAGGGGAGGAGATTCGGGAGCAAGCGTTATTTTTTCGTCTCACTCAAAGAATGGAGGAGCAGTTTTCAGCAGAGGAGCTTGGTGTGGGGAAACGTGCTGTGGTGCTGGCATAATCTTTATGGAACAGGAGGCAACGCTATTCAGAGGTAAGATGTAGTTGCAATTTATCGAAATTCAGTTTGTAAATGTTGAATACTGTTAACGGAATCAAATTGTTCGCTTAAAGGCTAACATATTAGCATTCGCTAGCTATGCCCATGTCATGTTAGCTATATTCAGATATTTTGAAACGGTGTTCAAACGCCTTCAGTAATGCATGAGGTAAGGTATAGTTGCAATTTATCGAAATTCGGGTTTGTAAATATTGAATACTGTTAACTGAGTCAAATTGTTGGCATAATAGGCTGACATTAGCATTCGCTAGCAACGTAGCCTATGTTAGCTATGAATATTTTTAAACGGTGTTCAAACGCCTTCGGTAATGCATGACTATCATGATAGATGTTAAGGAAAGGTATTTTGTGTGTGTTTTATCACTGTTTCCCATTTTAATGTGAAGTTAGTTAATACTGTTGAGTCAAATTGGCTTAAAGGCTAACATTAGCACTCGCTAGTAACCTAACCTTATGAACCATATGAACCTTATGAAACGTTCTGCTAGCTGCTAACGTTAATCCCTCTCACACAGATAACCGCAGAATGTTGGCGTGTGGAAGTACCTCTACTCAGAGTGATAGAGAAAACTATGGCTCTGCTTTTACTGAAGGAATGGCTACGTAAGTAACACAACTTGGTCGTTTTTCTTAGTGTATTGATAGTATTTTTCTTATTGATGTTAAATACACATAGAAATGAAAATAATACAGACAATTTTTAGATTGTTTAGTTTGTCCAGGAGAAATTATTGCTTAGGGTCATCTTGTGCTGTTTCATTGTGTCATTTTTTTTAATTTATATTAATGTATTGCATATGCCATTTCTCTCTCAAACGCACAGCGGAGCGGGCAGCTTTATGAATATAAGGTGAAAAGGATGTATGGAGAAGTTTTGGGAGAGTCAGACAGTCCACGGAACTTGCAATGACTTAGCAATGATCTATGCCAGGTGAGTGGATTGACATACTGTAGTTGCATACATGTGTATTTTACACAATCTGTCTGAGGCTATTTATTTGTGTGGTTGAAAATATCTAATTCTGAGGTTTGTGTTTACATTTTGCTTCCAACAGACGTACAACCCCTGCTGTCATTGGTGATACCACTGCTTGAAAATATGTCAACGTCCTGTAGATCAAGTAAGGTTCCAGTCGAAGTCCTCCTGAAGAATTTGTTGGATTTCTGCCAGTTTTTGATATTGAACTTTAGTGCCTTTTGAGACTCTTGGCTTTTTAATGGCACGCCTCATTCTACCCAAATGGAAGGATTGGAGTGTGTTTATATTGTATATGTTTATAGGCATGCTAATATTTGCTTAGGCTTTCACATTGTTTTCTGAGATACTACTCAATGATGTCATTGTGACTCATTGTTAGCCTGGCACGCCCTCCCAGTGACGCAACGCCTTCAGGCTTTTGCTGCTGGTCTGGTCAACTGCTCATTGAGAAGGATTTCTGAGTTCCCGAAATCTGCGGAACTGCCCCCTTTGGTCGAGAACCAATCAACTTTGAGCAGCTCCAACGGCTCTGGGTAGAGGCGTGTTCAAGGCAGCGGAAAGAGTGTTGTTATTGGTTTAAACTCGGCAATCCGCTTTCTGACATCTACCAGTAGCAAACCGAGGCACTTAAAGGAGGCGGGTCAACCAGCGCTGGCAAGAAACCGTGTTAGCACAGGCTGTTGGTCAGACTAAAGTCTCGCAGAGCCTTTGAAAGTCGATGGTAATCAGGCTAACTCATTGTATCACACTTCAAGACGCGTATCTTTTACTCAATTAGTGTATGCACTGTGAATCCAAACATGAGAATTCTAAGATTATAGCAACTGCAAAGTTACTGCAAGGACAATGTTAGTTTTGTAAAAACCTTAAGTGACAAGCACAAGATGCGATAGTGCTGGGAGCTTTTCTCTTGTAACATTTTAATGCATTTGTAATGGTGACGGTAAGCAGATACTACATTATCATCTCATATGTTAGTATTAACATTAACTTAAAAGCATGCAAGGTTTTTTTGTGTGAAGTGGTTAACTCAAATATTGGTATAATATAGATCAAGGTTATTAATGTTGATCACCTATGGTGCAAGTTAATCATTTTTTTCCCCTCTGCATATAAACACAATGTGGAAGCAAAATATTGGAGATCAAACTGTTTTATATTTACACTTACATAAAGAGTTACAACATGTTTTACGTTAATATGCATATTGATTAATGTAAGATACTTTGATGTTTTGATATGAATGTGTTAACTTTTATGTACCTGTATTCATGTGGAGTATTGTGTGTAATATCACAAAGTGATTTTTCTCTCAGAATAAACATTTTAATTTACTTATTGGTTGTGTGAATACATTTCAATTATACCACCTTAAATTTTCACTGGGGTTGTACCCTTAAAGTACAGATTAGTACCTTTTAAGGCTGCTATGCTGTAATGATATACACAGGTACATTTCGGTCATTGCAGGTACACAAGTGTACCTTGATGGGTACAAATGGCTAGGGTACCAAACGGTACCTGCATTAGGGGTACATTATTGTTCTTCAAAAGGGTACTGCCCCAGCGACAAGCATTTGTACCGTTTTAGGTACACACTGGTACTTCCATTTCTGAGAGTGTGTCTGCCAGCACACACCGAAAGTTAAGGAAGTTGAGACGGTGATTTTAGACCTTCTACAGTTACCGTTTATGCATTTATCTCTGACAGTAGCGTAGCGTAGTTGCGCAAGGCCCCGGTGCAAGTCTGGCGCTGGACCCCCCCCCCCCCCCCCCCCCCCCATTATTACATGGACAGCGACTATTTGCGTAACTTGCACACAGCCTACGATCAAAAACAGAATGCATACAAATTCATTCAACTGAACACACCACGTTCCCTTGCAGCACAACAATGGCCTCATCAAAGAACACACTGAGGACGGCTTGACGCCGAAACGCGTTTGTTTTATAGGCATGGTGCTACAATAAAGTATAAGATAATTAGCTAGTGAGTGCGGTTCTTTTGCACATTGGAATACGATATTTAACTCGCACCCGAAGAAGGAGATATCTTGGAGTTTGAGCGCGCCTCTCTCTGCAAACTCATCAAAGAACAAACAGACACAAATTATGGCGCAGCGGCCATTTAACTAACCTGTTCGCCGATCAGTTGCCGTATAAACAAAAACCCTTGGACTCACCCGTCAGAAGTGTAGGCCTACTTTGCGTGTCTTCTGCTCAGCAAACTCGTTCACTATTGTGGTGAAATCCAATTTCCTCGCCCTGTCATTTTCGATGGAGAGTATGGCCAATCCACTCAGTCGCTCCTGACCCATGGCACTCCTCAGATTTGTCTTTATTAATTTGCTGACTTTCCACGACTTTAGTAAGAGTAGGAGCCTATAGCCTACCTGTTTACATTTGCTAGCATGTGCAGCAGCCTATGATCAGAGATGACGTAAAAATGTTATGACTGGACAAACAGATTTCCCAGCAGGCCATGTTACAACATCTTGTAAGTTGACGATAAAATAATCATTAATGGTATTAGTTTTATTGATTAATTTTGATTCTAACATTGAAATGTCATTAGTAAAATCAAAATGATATGGAAAGTAGGAGAAAATACAAGAATGGGGAATGGATAGGTGCCACCATGAGACCAAATTGTAGGAGATAGTGAAGGATTTAAATAGCAATCAGTTCGCCAACTTAGCTATATAGGAAGAGATGGCGTCATTGATGACAACAGTTGACTTTATGTCTCAAAGCTAGGAGTTGCGGGGCAAATTCCGGAATGCAAAGGGCCCTGCGAAGCTCAGGGGCCCCGGTGCGTTGCACCGGCTGCACCGTCGCACGCTACGCCCCTGATCTCTGATCACATCTGTGGACACTGTGCTCTAGTTACAGTAAGAGTGAGAAAGTTAGACAGTATCTTTGTTAGAGATTCGATTTTAGACAAACAGCATTATATTTTTTGGTAATTTTAATTGAATGCATTACTTCATTCCTTTAAATCTTGTGAATTACTGTATCAAGAGTTCACAAGAGTTCATAATCTGAGCTCAGTCAGGATTACATAATGATTTCATCATTTAAGGTTAATTTCTCATGAGTTGATTATGTCTGTGGCCCTCAACTAAAGGGTAACTCTTTATGGTAAGGGTACATGAATTATCATGAATTCATGCATGGACCCTGAATTTAATTCCATGAATAGTGATGAACACATTTTTAGCAGTAAAAACCCCATCGTGACCTTGCTTAATAAATCATAATTTATAACAATGAGGCCTCTGTACCTAATGTTTTAGCTGACGTGTTGTTAATGCGTGTCACGGATGGCAGACAATGAGCTTGTGCTAATTCCTGATGATTCATGAGATATTAAGGGATTCAGTAATGCATCAATCATTAATTAATTCACACATGAATTCATGATGAGTCATGTACCGTAAAATGTTACCAGTCATGGTAATAGTGGCAGAGTTATGTAATTTGTTTACCAACATATTTATCCAAGTGTTTCATACCACATTTGGACTGATTATAAACCAGCAATGAGTGACTTTTTAAGCCATTCATTCATTCATTCATTCATTCATTCATTCATGTTGTTTTCATTTCATTTCATCCCTTCCCATCCTCTAGTGTTCCTATCCCGTGACGTTTTTAGCCCCAGACGCAGCCGTTTGCTATTCCAACACTGTGTTCATATGTGAATGGCACTGTGTGGATGAGACCACTGTTTAATAAAGCCGATGGAGGATCCGGCCTCTGAGGATCAACTTGTTTGTGCTGCTTAACAGCCGCCGACTGGCGGAGCGTTGATTGGCCTGACGCTCCTCGCAAATCCCCATATCGCCAGGGCAACCGCTGCCCTCTGCCTGTTGGAGCGGAATCAAAGATGGGTCTCCATGCGGTAAGCTGCGGGGCTCAGCTCTTGACTTGGGTGGCAAAGACATGCTTTTCCTTTTTTTTGTCCTCGCCACAGAAAATGGAACATGGGTAACCTTTGTTTGGTTTCAAAGCGTTCCTTTTAACCTAAGGGACAGAAAAATGGCATGGCTAAGCTGTGCAGTCGGAGATCAAGCAAGTCTTATTAAGTTTCCAGTTGAGAGGACAGCTTGTCCCTCTTTGCTCCCCGTATTCAGAGCGACTCCGTACTTCAGAGGAAGGTCAGGCAAACGAGATGCTGTTTTCTGAAATTGGTCTTCAAAAGCGTATTACAGAGAGAGGATAATTAAAGTGAGTGTGCAGGCTGGATAACGTTGCTCTGAGATAAGGCAGACTGAATGAGGTTGTATTTCCTGTTTAAGGGTAAGACAGAAAACAAATAAAACAAATGAATGCAACTAGTAATGCCCATAGAAGAAACACTACAGCAAGCGGCAAAATATCCTCTTTTCACCGTGTGGATGCTGAGAATGGGAGGATTTATGGTTGCAGATAACGTGTCAGAAATCACCTGTGTATTCAAATAATGTCCACTGAGGTTACACTACAAGAATGAAGCATTGTTAGCCTTTCAAGATTGTGCATATAAAATATACTGTATACTGTATATTTATATATATATATATAGATAGATAGATATATAGATAGATAGATAGATAGATAGATAGATAGATAGATATAGATATATATATATATATAAACCAGAAATGGTCATTGTATGTGATCTGGCCTCTACAATATTATGGCAAAAGCTCAAGTATTACTGTAAAAGAATCCATCGGCATCAAATGTTGCAAAGGAAAATGAATAAAAAAAAGAAAGAAATGCATTTGTCTGGCGATCGGTTAGTTACAACTCTATGTGATTTCCTCCATGTCTGTCCCTTACGGTGAGTGTGTGGTGGTGGCATGTAATATCACTGTGAGCACTGAGATGTGGAGGGCAGATATGGCGTCATACACACACACACACACACACACACACACACACAGACAGGTGACAGGCCTTCAGCGCCTCACGGCCACGCCGGCTTATTTCCACGCTGGGGCCCGTGAGCACGCCTGAGAGGAAGATTACAAAGCCGTACCACAGACGGGCGCTTGAACTCAAAATGAGAAAAAACACACACACACACACACACACACACACACACACACACACACACACACACACACACACACACATACACTCCCCCATGCAGGAATTCAAGCAGAAAAAGGGAAAAGGAGGTTATTTATGTCTCAGATCCCCCCACCCCCCCGGAGGAGAGATTTAAACCAAATGGGGTTGCTGTGTTCTCTATCAGCCGGTGCTGCTGGAGATATGGAGTCCTTTGTGTCGTGTCTGTGTGCCGCGGCGCCCGCTCCACACGGGCATCGCCAGGAGGGGCTCCGCGCCGCTACGCTACGCTACGCTACGCTAATCAGCGTGCCAGCCTTGATGAATGGGGGTGAAAATTAGCCCTAATTACGCTTTATATCGGCGGGAAATGAAGACGTTTTTCTCGAGGACTCTAATTGCCTGAGCGAGCGCGGCCAAAACAAAAACAACAACATTAATATGATGAATGCTACTTATTGACTTTGGGCTTTAGGCCGTCACCCCAAAACAAGGCCGAGGGGAAGACGAGGAGCTTCAGAGAGAGTTCCCTTTCCACGCGGTCAAGTGGGGATGCACAGAGGGCCTATGCTGAATCTACAGATGACCACTATTTCAGCTGTGGCCGCTCACGGACGATCAGGGAGGATATTGCTAAGCAACGCTGAGGTCAAAGAATATGAGGCTGCTGCTGGAGCCTCTTCAGTCCTGTACGCAGATAGAACATCAGCATAACGAGCGGCGCAGATATTATCAAGCATAATCATCTCTATGACGACCACCCCCGGTCAGTCACCGCAGTGTCCAGTCCCACTCGTCTCTCAGTGTTAAAGGTGGCGTTGGACTCTTTCTGTATCCACCCCAGAACCTCCGGCAGGCACAATACCCACACACACATCCTGGGCTAACGTGAAGAGGTGTGTGTGTGGAGTGGGGTGTGGGGGGGGGGGGGGGGGGTAAAACAGAAGGAAATGTGATGGGGTGTGAGAGTGTGCTTCATTATGGGAGAGGGAAATGTAATAAAGGCTTGCTGTGTGTGTGGACCCTCGCTGGCATAATCTATTCTGACAGGAATAAGTGTGTGCGTGTGTGTGTGTGTGTGTGTGTTAGAGGGGACCGAGTGTCTGAAAGCATGAACCTGCCTTCTCCCCTCTCCCTATCTCTGCTCCTCCTCCTCTTCTTCTCCTCCTCCTCCTCTTCTCCTCCTCCTCCTCCTCCTCCTCCTCCTCTTCACGGCAGCAGTGCTCTGATAAGGGCCTCATATCACCAGCACCATCACCTGAATTAGCGGCGCTCCATAATTACACCAGGCAACAGGGGAGCTGTCATCCTGATGGGTGAGTCACCCCCGCTACCGCCGTGACGGAGGTGAACGGAACAAAGCCTCGGCTCTACCGCAACCCTCCCCGCAACCGCGCCGCAACCGCGCCGCACCGCGGAGGAGGACAACAGGACAATGACACAAGATGAGAACGTTCACATTAACGCACTCACTTTTAGTCTGTCCTCCAAATGTTAGATTATTAGAAGGAGACGGGTTCTTATTTCAATACTGTGTGTGTGCTAACTGTAGGCTACAAAGCAGAGCCATGTTGGGGGAGAGGTGATTAATATGGCTGCATACTGAACTGTTCTTATGGCAGCATGATTGGGAAAACATGTCATGGTTCCTTTTTGATTCCTTTCTTGATCTTTTACATACCCAGAGACATTAGGTTTCACTAGGTTATATCAGTTTTACTAGGACTTAAGGGCCGTTCACACCAAGAACGATAACGATAACGATAACTATAAATAAATATCGCTCTCGTTAATATGAATGACAACGTTCACACCTAAACTATAACGATAACGACATGAAGAACGATATCGTTGTTGATCACTTTCAGAGTGATTTTGAGAACGATAAAAAGCTAACAGCCAATCAGAACCCATAATATTCTAGCCATCACATTCATTAACATGAGGAGAGACTTTTCTTATCGTTGGCCAGTGTGGACGCTTTTATCGTTATGGTTATAGTTATCGTTATCGTTATCGTTCTTGGTGTGGACGGCCCTTTACTGAAGGACTTTGTCTTAAACTGTAACATGTATGCTTTGTCTTTTAATGACAAAGATCCTTAGAAAGTAGTACTGCAATAGCTTACTGAGCAGTGTTGGCAGTTGTACTGTATGTAGTTTGGTTTTTTTAAGTATATTTTTGGACTTTTCATGTCTTTACTGATAGAACAGTAGAGAGTGACAGGAAGTGAATGGGAGAAAGAACAGGGTTGGGATCTGGAAAGGACCACGGGGCGCCGGGGGCGGGAATCGAACCCGGGTCGCCGGCGTACGGTGCAGGTGCCCCATCCAGCCGCACCACAGCTGGGGCCTGTAGTTTGTTTAATGTACATTACATTACATTGCCATTCATTCATATGCCAATAGGACTATTGGAGGTGAAGCAGAAGTCCATGAGAGGCTAAGTAGCACCACAGCTCCAGGGAGGAGACCAAGACTATTCTGATACCAGGACTAACAGGCTAACAGGCAGCTGTATGTGAACAGACCGCAAGCCGAGACTATTCTGATACCAGAACTAACAGGCTAACAGGCAGCTGTATGTGAACAGACCACAAGCCAAGACTATTCTGATATCAAACAGGAAAAACAGGCAACCGTGTGTGAACAGACTAGATAGATAGATAGATAGATACTTTATTGATCCCCAAGGGGAAATTCAAGACTACAAACTCAAGACTACAAATTCAAGACTACAAACTCAGACTATTCTGATACCAGAACAAACAGGCTAACAGGCAACCGTGTGTGAACAGACTGCAAGCCGAGACTATTCTGATACCAGAGTAAACCAGGGGAGAAAAGTGTGTGTGTGTGTGTGTGTGTGTGTGTGTGTGTGTGCTGACTAGAGGACCTTGAGCAGGACTCTGGGAAACAGAGTGTCCCCTGCCGGCCCTGACAGACCCCCTCCTCCCCCGCGCTGGCCCTGGCTGTGTGCCCGAGTGGCTGGTCAAGCGCCTGCTCCTCTGCCCTCTTCCTGACAAAACGCTGTCCACACTCATTTAGCCGCGCCGGAGCCTCGCAATTAATTACCAGGTGGACACTTCCAGAGGGCCATTGTTTCAGGCAGGACAGCCGTGTTCAATCAGAGCTGACCTCTGGTAATATACACGTTGACCTTGCTACGGTGGTGCTGCTGCCTGGCGTGCGCTCTGGCTCGGAGAGAGAGGAGTGCTTCTCTTCTCTTTGTGTTTATTATGGATGGAGAGGGAGTCGTTGTGGCCTGGAGTCATGTCAATAACTCCACAAAGGAGTAAAAAACAAAAGGTGCGCAGTTGTGTCTTTTCTGTTTGCTTACTGTGTTTTTTTTTTTCTTTCTCTTTTTTTTCTTTTGTAAACCTGCCGATGCAGCTTGGTCATGAATAACAAAAACTTCCTGAAGAAGATGAAGGAAGCATCAAAACAATTCAGTAAACTCAGAAACTTTATAGCTGTGTAAGAAGTCTACTGTATTATCCAAGAGCTTTTTGAAGTATATAAAACATTTTTTAAAAAAAACATACATATATTTTCCTTCAGAACAATCCTCTCTAAAGAAAAATACAGTAAACAGATTTCTTGGCCCCACTGCCCCCATCGGTATAAACCACACTTAACACTAAAGCACACACAGATTCTTGGACATAATTAGGAAAGGGACTTACATTGTGCCGTTTTCTGCCAAGACAATCCTCTGTGACATTTGGGATTCGCATTAGTGTGCCGTCAGCTCCCCTCTCAAGATGGCCGCTCCTAACCGCATCTTTTGGCCACTAATTGGTGCTGCCTCGTTCCAGCAGACTAGCTCCGCGATCTGCTTTTAATTGGTCGAGCTGATCCGGCGTGCATATACCCCTAATTAGAGCTTGCCCATTTGCGTGCAGGACCAATAGCCCTGTTTAAGCAGCACCAGGTTTAAAGAAGGCCAGAGAAGAAAGGGGTATTATGGTCTGGCCTCAGCACACCCTGTGTGGGTATCATCCTTTTAACAGCAGACCTACAAAGACTGTCACACACACACACACACACACACACACACACATACACACACACACACATACACTCACCTCTACTCATTATTCTAGTATTATTTCCACTACTGTTTATTTTGAGCTCACGTTTTTGTATAAGGTATTTCTGTTTTATTTCCTTCGTGATATTGGTGTTGTTTGTAACACTGGCTTTGGCAACACTGTACCAAACAAACAGTCATGCTAAAGCACCCTTTGAATTTGACTGGAGCCGAGTCCACTGAGGTCAGCTCTGGGCTTTATCTACCAAGGCCTGGAGGGTTAACTAGCCTGGTATCACCTGACACTCACTTCGCTTCACTGTGTGAAGAGTCTGGCTACTCTCCATTGGGAAATGTTTCTAACTTTATAACATCGCAATGGGCATAGACTTTGTGTTCACTTTGAAATCATTGGTCCAGCTTAACCAACAACATTGTTCAGGGATTCCTAATGTTACTTCATACTTCACCTAACCTTTACTAACTGATAATAAGCCACATCCCCAGTCAGGAAATAATGTATTTACCTATTTATTTATAATGTATTATTTACCTTTGCTGTATAATGTACACAGTCTTCTTCTGACTGCAGTTTTTAGATGTTAGCAGGTGCTGCTACTACCGTCTACCGCTGCCACACTCGATCTGGACGCTAACGTCATCTCGTCCCTGATTGGCCCACCTTCCTGGTAGGTGAGAGGAACATATGTGAGCTAAACCACATGGCAGCTGACTCAAGGACACACATAGCCTTCCCTTGACCCGGCCCAGATCTGAATCCTTTCCAAAACTAGCTGCTGTAGGTGGAAAGGTGATTAGTGTTTAACAAAAGGAGCCACAAAACAAACAGAGCTGTATCGGACATCAACCGAGGCGTTTCTCTCTCTCTCTCTGTCTCGTTCTCATTCCCTTTCTATTTGTTCTTTTTGCCTTTGTTTTTGCACCATCAGTTTCACATCCATTAAGTCATCTAGTGGCTTCTAGTAGCTCATTAGCCTACATGTGGTCGCCTAGCAACTAAAGTGGATTGAATACATTAGGCTAATGCTCGGATCTAAGGCCACAACAGCAACACAACAACACAAAACACAAAACAACATCCAAAATTGTCTCATACATCAGATGCTATGACATAGCACCACGCTGGGAATTAACTGCCACTGTGAGTATCATGTGTCATTATTATGAAAGAAAACCACAAATAAATACTGAAAGAGGACCCAAACTCCAGAAACACTATCTCTAATACCAGCCCAAATACCCTGCAGGCTGTACAAGCCGCTTGAGTTTGTTGTAAAGCCGCCATTTTCCCTCTCCCTCTAGACCTGAACCACCGTGGCAAAACTGTCAAACACATCCTGTTAGTCGGACTATTAAACACGTTCTGTTAACTGGACGGAAACGTGTCTATGTTCCTACAGCCCTATGTTCCATGATTTCTAAGGGCTTTATCATCAATTTGCATCAGATTTTATTCCCATTTCTCCCAATTTGGTAGTCACTTACACCCATAACCCTGACCCCAAACCTAACCCAAAACCTGACTTTGAAATTAGGAAAATCTTGAGAAAACTTAGGACTGTGGGAACAAATGTTTGTGGGAACATAGGCCTAATTTTCACAATTCTACAAAAAAAATCTTAGAAATATGGGAACATAGGGCTGTGGGAACATTAACACTATTAACACGTCCTGTTAGTTAGACTATCAAACGTCCTGTTAGTTGGACTATCAAACACGTCCTGTTAGTTGTACTATCAAACACGTCCTGTTAGTTAGACTATCAAACACGTCCTGTTAGTTGTACTATCAAACACGTCCTGTTAGTTAGACTATCAAACACGTCCTGTTTGTTGGACTATCAAACACGACTATCAAACACGTCCTGTTAGTTAGACTATCAAACACGTCCTGTTAGTTGGACTATCAAACACATCCTGTTAGTTAGACTATCAAACACGTCCTGTTAGTTAGACTATCAAACACGTCCTGTTAGTTAGACTATCAAACACGTCCTGTTAGTTGGACTATCAAACACGTCCTGTTAGTTGGACTAGCGGACATTTGTTTCATTGTTCTTCTATTTCCCTGGCAACAAAAAGATGGTGTAAAGGTTGTAAAAGTTTGCAGTGAGAATCCTTGTTGTGCTGCTTGACTATTACAGTAAAGGCTATATTATGTGAGCATAGCCTGTTGTGCTGCTAGACTATCACAGTAAAGGCTATATATGTGAGCATAGCCTTTTGTGCTGCTTGACTATTACAGTAAAGGCTATATACTGTATGTGATAGCCTGTTGTGCTGCTTGACTATTACAGTAAAGGCTATATATGTGAGCGTAGCCTGTTGTGCTGCTTGACTAAAGGCTATATATGTGAGCATAGCCTGTTGTGCTGCTTGACTATGTGATAGCCTGTTGTGCTGCTTGACTATCACAGTAAAGGCTATATATGTGAGCATAGCCTTTTGTGCTGCTTGACTATTACAGTAAAGGCTATATATGTGATAGCCTGTTGTGCTGCTTGACTATTACAGTAAAGGCTATATATGTGATAGCCTGTTGTGCTGCTTGACTATTACAGTAAAGGCTATATATGTGATAGGCTGTTGTGCTTGACTATCACAGTAAAGGCTATATATGTGATAGGCTGTTGTGCTTGACTATCACAGTAAAGGCTATATATGTGATAGCCTGTTGTGCTGCTTGCCTATTACAGTAAAGGCTATACTGTATATGTGAGCATAGCCTGTTGTGCTGCCTTCATAGTGTTCCCACTAGGCTGCTGTTGTTTGTTGTTTTATCTCCATGTTATGCTCGCCTCTGGCCAAAGAACCCCTCTGAGGGTGTGGGTATTCTTAGAGAGGTGGGTAAGCCTGCGTGAAGTGTTGTACCTTTTCTTTGAGCGCTCTCTCTCTCTCTTCCTCACTCTGGCTTTATTTCTATCCTTCTACTATTGTCTCTCTCCTTCTTTCTCTCTCTCTCTCTCTGTCTCTCTCTCTCTTTCTGTCTCTCTCCTTCTCATCCAATCGACATGAGAGACAAGGCTGTGGAGTGAGAGTAATGGTGTGGTGTGTGTGGGGTGAGGGTGGGCTGTGGTGTGTGTGGGGTGAGGGTGGGCTGTGGGGTGAGGGTGGGCTGTGGTGTGGTGTGTGTGGGGTGAGGGTGGGCTGTGGTGTGGTGTGTGTGGAGCGGGAGTGCAGAGAAAAGGTGTGGAGGAAGGCTGTGGTGTGTGGGGGGTGAGGGTAGAGTGTGTGTGTGTGTGTGGAGTGAGAGTGTGGTGTGGTGTGGTGTGTGTGGGGTGAGGGTGCGGTGTGGAGTGAGGGTGTGTGGTTGTGGTGTGTGGCTGTGGCTGTGGTGTGTGTGTGTGTGGTTGTGGTGTGTGGCTGTGGTGTGTGTGGGTGTGTGTGGTTGTGGTGTGTGTGGCTGTGGTGTGTGTGTGTGGTTGTGGTGTGTGTGTGTGTGTGTGGCTGTAGTGTGTGTGTGTGTGTGTGTGTGGCTGTGGTGTGTGTGTGGTGTGTGGCTGCGGTGCAGTGCAAGAGTGTGTTGCAGATTAAGACTCCGCTGTGAAGCCCCCGAAGATTCCACTCTCTCAGCTGGTGAGATCATTCCCTCTGCTTTGCCATGATTACCCTCAGATCTCCACTCAGGAGCACAGCTCACACACAATCACACCGCTCACACAAGAGGAGAGGAAGAAAGAAAGAGAGAGAGGGAGAGAGAGAGGGAGGATGAAAGAGGGGAGATATGTACTGTAAGAGCCAGAAGCAGCTAAGGAGAAGATGGTGTGATCTATTCTGGATTGGGTATCACTCACACTAAGTGCAGTCACTCAGCCCCAGCACTACCATGGCTCTGCTATTGGGATACATGAAGACTCCTCAGCTGCCTCTCATTCAGAGGGTGTCATGGGGGTGTTGGGGGGCACAACAGGACATGAATGCAGGAGAGAGAGAGTGAGGAAATAACAGAGGAGAGAGAGAGAGAATAAGGAAATAACAGAGGAGAGAGAGGGAGAATAAGGAAATAACAGAGGAGAGAGAGGGAGAGAATAAGAAGGAGAAATAACGGAGGAGAGAGAGAAGAAGGAGAAATAACGGAGGAGAGAGAGGGAGAGAATAAGAAGGAGAAATAACGGAGGAGAGAGAGAGAATAAGAAGGAGAAATAACGGAGGAGAGATAGGGTGAGGGCCTAGCTGCAGAGATCACTCATTCTGTCAGAGTCAGAGTTGTGCATTTGCTTTCCCTGCTGCACGTCTGCTGAAACACAGTTTTCTTCCCCCCTAACAGCTGCAGGCAGCCTCCAGCCCTCTGCTTAACGCAGAGTGTGTTCCTCGTGGTGTGTGTGTGTGTGTGTGTGTGTGTGTGTGTGTGTGTGTGTGTGTGTGTGTGTGTGGCAGCCTCCAGCCCTCTGCTTAACGGAGAGACGCATACAAAACATCCACCGTGAACAACTGAACAACTGAACAACTGCCCTATTGTGATTCAAGTGAAGAACAACTGAAGAACTGCCCAAAGTGAATGAAAGACGGAGGGAAAAGAGTGTGTGTGTGTGTGTGTGTGTGTGTGTGTGTGTGTGTGTTGTGTGTATGTGTGTGTGATCTCCTGTGGAGCTGAAGGCAGCTCTGAGGAATGTGACTTAAGGTGAGCGGAACAGCACACCTCTGCCGTGAAGCAGCACCTGCCTGGGTTAGTGGGGGGGAGAGGAGAAGAAACAGCTCCAAACACAACAGCGCTTCATACACAAAGCAAAGACTTTTAGGCTTTTTTACTGCTGCACTGGAAAAGATGACTTTAGATCAGATTAATCAGCCGGAAATGAAAACCAGTTCATCAGTTCCCTCAATCTCGTTTTCACGGCTCCAAATTGGCTGAAGTTAATGTCTCGCCAGGGCTTTGATGGCAATTGGAACTGTCATTGTGGAACTTCACCACCCCATAATACCATTCCAGTGTGCTGCTAAGCGCTAGCAGAATGACTCATCGGCTCTGACGTACAGCTTTAATCACGAAACTATTCAGCACTTTACCCTCTTCGCACCACATCCTTAACCCACCTCCACACTGGGCCCCTTAACCCACCTCCACACTGGGCCCCTTAACCTACCTCCACACTGGGCCCCACCTCCTTAACCTACCTCCACACTGGGCCCCACCTCCTTAACCCACCTCCACACTGGGCCCCTTAACCTACCTCCACACTGGGCCCCACATCCTTAACCCACCTCCACACTGGGCCCCACATCCTTAACCCACCTCCACACTGGGCCCCTTAACCCACCTCCACACTGAGCCCCACATCCTTAACCCACCTCCACACTGGGCCCCATGTGCTTAACCCACCTCCACACTGGGCCCCTTAACCCACCTCCACACTGGGCCCCACATCCTTAACCCACCTCCACACTGGGCCCCACGTGCTTAACCCACCTCCACACTGGGCCCCACTTGCTTAACCCACCTCCACACTGGGCCCCTTAACCTCCACACTGGGCCCCTTAACCCACCTCCACACTGGGCCCCACGTGCTTAACCCACCTCCACACTGGGCCCCTTAACCCACCTCCACACTGGGCCCCACATCCTTAACCCACCTCCACACTGGGCCCCACATGCTAAACCCACCTCCACACTGGGCCCCACGCGCTGAACCCACCTCCACACTGGGCCCCTTAACCTCCACACTGGGCCCCACGTGCACACTCAAGCCCAGTCTAGGGGAGAGGAGGAGAAGAAGAGGACGAAATAGCAGGAGGAGGAGGAAGAGGAGAAGAAATAGGAGGAGGAGCAGGAGGAGCAGAAGGGGAAGAGGAAGTAGAGCAGCAGGTGAGTGACTCAGCGTTTGGTCCCCGGTGTGAACACGGCCGTTGTGGTTTGTAATTAGAGAGCGCCGGTGGCCAGTGGCAGCCTGCTGGTTAGCAAAGGGTTTGTGCTGCCACCACCACCACCACCATCACCACCACACACACACACACACCCCACACACACACAGACACAGACACACACACACACACACACACACACACACACACACACACACACACACACACACACACACACACACACACCACCACCACCACCACCATCACCCAGTGTCCTGGGGCCCTGCCTCCACTGAGTGACAGTAATAGGGATGAGCTGGGCCTGCACCAGTAATTACGCCGGTCCACTTTAAATAAGCATCTAGACTGGCCGCAGGCCCTCCCACTTCTCACACACACTTGGGCCCAGCGTTTACAGCTCCCCCCTTTGTCCTGTCTTTCTTTCTCTCCCTCTCTCCATCTCTCTCCAGTTTCCTCATTCTTTCCCTGTCTCTCTCTCTCTCTCTCTCTCTCTCTCTCTCTCTCTCTCTCTCTCTCTCCATCCCTCTCTCCCTCTCTCTCCAGTTTCCTCATTCTTTCCCTCTCTCTCTCTCTCTCTCTCTACAGCACACACACATAATTAACTGGCGTGCCGCTGATGCCAAACTCGGTGCGCCCACAGAAAAGTTTGACCAGCAGGCTCTCTGATGGAATGAGGGAGCGCGCCACACACACACACACACACACACACACACACACACACACACACACACACACACACACACACACACACACACACACACACACACACACACACACACACACACACACACACACAAATGTGCACACAAACACATACACACACACACACACACACACACACACACACACAAGCAGGCACTCTGATGGAATGAGGGAGCGCGCGGCACGGCGAGGTGCGGTGCGATGCGGGGCTGGAAGGGAGGCAGGATTAATGGCCTTAATTAGCCATTGTAATGGAGCACGGGGGGGGGGGGGGGTCGGGCATTGACTGAGGAGTAATGGCCTTGGCCCTCTCTGGCGACGCCCTCACCCCCCCACAGCACACGTGCCCCGGGGGGGGGGGGGGGTACATGAAGAAAAAGGCAATGGTGTCAAGAAAAACATGACGTTACAGACAGACACACACACACACACACTTTCTACAGTGGGTGTTACAGATATACACACACACATACACACACACACACACACACACACACACACACACACACACACACACACAAACACTCTCTACGGTGAACCTTACAGACAGACATGGAAGACCAAAACACTCTCTAGCCCTCTAGAAGGCCTGTGTGCATGTAATGTCCATCCATGCTGACCAATCCACCATGTTCCATTCAGCCCTACGCACGTATGATCGAGTGTGTGACCAGAGAGGCAGAGCTAGTCTCTTCTGTGTGTGTGTGAGTGTGTGTGTGTGTGTGTGTGTGTGTGTGTGTGTGTGTGTGTGTGTGTGTGTGTGTGTGTGTGTGTGTGTGTGTGTGTCTCAGATCCTCTTACTGTCACTATGTGTGAGTCAAAGTGTGCATGTAAGTAAGTGAGAGGGAATGTGTCTACTGTATGTGTGTGTGTGTGGGTAGCGTGTGTGAGAGCCTGCTCACTCTCATGCTCTCTCTTTCAGCCACCTCTCTGGTATGAAAAATTGCTCCAGACAGTGAGTGGTTGAGTGAGTGTCTTGGTGTGCGAGTGAGTGTGTGTGTGAGAGAGAGAGAGGGCGAGAGAGAGAAAGAGTGGCTGAGTTAGTGTGTGTATCTGTGATGTATACCTGTGCGTGTGTGTGTGTGTGTGTGTGTGTGTGTGTGTGTGCTCCGTCTCCAGCTGTCTCTCTGCTGCACCTCTCTCTCTGGCTGCCAGACTCCCTGTGATGACAGTTCTCCAGAGAGCTTCAGTGATGCAGCAGCCACTGCCTTGCTTAGGAGACTCACTCCTCTCTAGCCCTCCATCACTCCTCCTCCACTCCTCCTCCACTCCTCTCTAGCCCTCCATCACTCCTCCTCCACTCCTCCTCCACTCCTCTCTAGCCCTCCATCACTCCTCCTCCACTCCTCCTCCACTCCTCTCTAGCCCTCCATCACTCCTCCTCCACTCCTCCTCCACTCCTCCTCCACTCCTCTCTAGCCCTCCATCACTCCTCCACTCCTCCTCCACTCCTCTCTAGCCCTCCATCACTCCTCCACTCCTCCTCCACTCCTCTCTAGCCCTCCATCACTCCTCCACTCCTCTCTATCCCTCCACTCCTCCTCCACTCCTCCTCCACTCATCTCTATCCCTCCACTCCTCCTCCACTCCTCCTCCACTCCTCTCTATCCCTCCACTCCTCCTCCACTCCTCCTCCACTCCTCCTCCACTCATCTCTATCCCTCCACTCCTCCTCCACTCCTCCTCCACTCCTCTCTATCCCTCCACTCCTCCTCCACTCCTCTCTATCCCTCCATCACTCCTCCACTCCTCCTCCACTCCTCTCTATCCCTCCATCACTCCTCCACTCCTCCTCCACTCCTCTCTATCCCTCCATCACTCCTCCACTCCTCCTCCACTCCTCTCTATCCCTCCACTCCTCCTCCACTCCTCTCTATCCCTCCATCACTCCTCCACTCCTCCTCTCTATCCCTCCACTCCTCCTCCAGTCCTCCTCCACTCCTCTCTATCCCTCCATCACTCCTCCACTCCACTCCTCTCTATCCCTCTATCTCTCCTCCACTCCTCTCTATCCCTCTATCTCTCCTCCACTCCTCTCTATCCCTCCATCACTCCTCCACTCCTCCTCCACTCCTCTCTATCCCTCCATCACTCCTCCACTCTTCCTCCACTCCTCCTCCGTCACTCCTCCTCCACTCCTCTTTATCCCTCTATCTCTCCTCCACTCCTCTCTATCCCTCCATCACTCCTCCACTCTTCCTCCACTCCTCCTCCGTCACTCCTCCACTCCACTCCTCCTCCACTCCCCTCTATCCCTCAATCTCTCTCCTCCACTCCCCTCTATCCCTCAATCTCTCTCCTCCACTCCTCTCTATCCCTCTATCTCTCCTCCACTCCTCTCTATCCCTCTATCTCTCCTCCACTCCTCTCTATCCCTCTATCTCTATCCTCCACTCTTCTTCAATTTCACTCAAAACTCAATTTCAATCCTCTCCTCCACTCCTCCTCAAGCTCAATCCTCCACTCTCTCCCTCTCCACTCCTCCACCCCTCTCTATCCTCCTCTTCTTCCCTTTTATCTCAGATGTTTCACTCACTCCATCCAATCCCCTCCAGTCAGTGAGCTCCTCCTCTCCCCATCAGCACCCTACAGTACAGCCTCTCATTACAGTGCTTTAAAGACCTGTTTCATCTCAAGCCCGCCTACATTACACACATTTCCTGATAGTGGGGAGTAAATTATTAATCTTATTAAATCAATGTCTTTTAAATGCCAATCATCTTTCGCTCCTCCTCCTCTTTTTGCTCTGTAGGGGAGAGCGGGTGCAGTTGCTACAAACGAAGGGATCAGTAACATGCTTCACTTGTCAGCTTGTATCGAATGCCATGTGTTATAAACGACAGATTTATCGACACAAGTCGTCTTGTGGGGTGAATATGTTGCTTTACTGACTTAATAACTTATTCATTCGGCTGCCACTTCTACCCAAAGCAATTTACATATGTCAATGATTACGAGGGCTAGCCCCCCCAGAGGGACTCGGGGGTTAAGTGCCGTTTCTCAAGGGCACGGCGGCAGCCCGATATTTAACCCACAACTTTATTTGTTCAGTTTTGCATACGATTGTGATGTGAATGCAGGTAACAAGTGGTTTGAACTGGCATATCGCAGAACTAAAACACCTAAAAAAGCATATTTGCATATGAGTTAAAAAATGAGAGCGGTCACTTCAGCCGTTTTGTTTTGCAATGTAAAATGCAAGGCAAAGGAACACGTAGGTAGGCTATACTGGACCCTAGTGTTCCCTCACAGCACCGAGAGGCATCTTAAGAGCGCACCCCCCCCACACACACACACACCCTTTTTTCTTATGTCATGGAAGGCAACAGCAGGTAATTACAGCATGGTGCCAATGAGGTGTGACTCCCCAAACTGCCCCAGTAGAGAAGCTTCTCTCTTATCAGACAGGGGAGTGTGTGTGTGTGTGTGTGTGTGTGTGTGTGTGTGTGCGTACGAAGGGGGTTAGGTGGAGGTTAAACTCAGCCAGTGGATTAGCGATTAGCGATAGCGCTACAGGAGCCCCAGTGGAGAACTCCTCTATCAACCTCACGCTCTCGCAGCAGGATGGGGGGGGGGGGGGGTAAAGGTGACTTTGAGCCGCTAACATGCTAATCCCTCACCTGATTCTCAGCCCTTTTAAAGCACGTGGCCCAGGGTGGTGTGTGTGTGTGTGTGTGTGTGTGTGTGTGTGTGTGTGTGTGATCACTGGGTGCTGCGAGGGCTGGCTGGCGCTGCGTTGCTGCTGAGCTGAGACGTTCGGCGCGTACAGGCAGGCTGAGATAAATGCAGGTCGTGTGGGGAACATGCCCTTCACCGTGAGGTTAATTGATAGGCAGCAGACTAAGCCATCTCGCATTGAACGCACTGCGGCATTGCACACAAGGTGCCCTGCTCGTGCTCAAGCAGTGGATCACAACACAGACTGGCCACTGTTGACTAAAACAGCAACGCAGAACAAAAGCGTTGTTACAGTAAGAACAAGCTGTCTGTCTGTGCCTGTGCTACAGTACACGATACGCTGGCCTCACTGTGCTGAACACGGCATGATTAACATGTGCAGGGGCCCCAGCCGTGGCGCAACTGGCTGGGGCACCTGCACCGCACGCCGGCGACCCGGGTTCGATTCCCGCCCCGTGGTCCTTTCCGGATCCCACCCCCGCTCTCTCTCCCATTCACTTCCTGTCTTTCTCCACTGTCACTGTCAATAAAGGCATAAAATGGCCAAAAAATATATACTTTAACATGTGCAGGGGTGCCTGTGCTACAGTACACGATACTCTGGCCTCACTGTGCTGAACACGGCATGATTAACACGTGCAGGGGTGCCTGTGCTACTGGCCTCACTGTGCTGAACACGTGCAGCAGTGACACTATACCTGTATAGAGACAATATCACTGAGTGCTGATATGGAGCAACACACACACAAACGTGCACACATATACTGTACACACGGACACACATGCACACACACATACACACACACACAGATGTGCACACACACATACACACACACACACACACACACACACATGTGCACACACACACACACACATACACACACACATAGATGTGCACACACACACTTAATTAACAGGCCTCATCTGGTATGGCGCAGGTGTGAATGCAGTCAGTCGTTAGTTATGAATGGAGCCAAGCAGCCTTTAGTGAACCACATCTCTGCAGCCTCCCGTCTGGCAGTACTGTGCAATCCCTTCAGCATGGTGCTTATGATATGGCAATGTTTAAAGAAAAACAACGTGGAGAGAGTCTTCAGCGTGTGTTAATGGTAGGGTTCGGTGACTCAAGCCATCTCAACCAGACAGCCCTAACAATTACCCATCCGGTGTCATCATCAGGATTTCACTGTGTTCACAGCAGGCTTACGAGCTGATCGTTTGTCAAGGCACTACATGTGTTTCATTATATCTGCGGCAAACCCTCAGAGTTGCATGCAGCATAACGCTGCTGCCATTGTAACCGTCACTGTAAAAACAGTCATTAACTACTTAGAGCCTTCTACATTAATAGGATACGACCATCTAAAGCTGTATGCATGCTGTATAGTGCACGTGAAATATGCAGTACACTTTTCTACATTCATAGGGAACGCCAATCTAACGGATGTGTTGCGTGCTGTATAGTGCACGTGAAATATGCAGTACACTTTTCTACATTCATAGGGAACGCCAATCTAACGGATGTGTTGCGTGACCGCTAAAACACAGCGCTATGGAGCCAGTCGTGTATTTTTATTCTTGAATTTCCCCTTAGGGATCAATAAAGTATCTCTCTATCTATCTATCTATCTAGTGGTGTATATTTATTCATGATAATAATTTCCCCTTGGGGATCAATAAAGTATCTCTCTATCTATCTATCTATCTAGTGGTGTATATTTATTCATGATAATAATTTCCCCTTGGGGATCAATAAAGTATCTATCTATCTATCTATCTATCTAGTGGTGTATATGTATTCTTGATAATAATTTCCCCTTAGGGGATCAATAAAGTATCTATCTATCTATCTATCTATCTAGTGGTGTATATGTATTCTTGATAATAATTTCCCCTTGGGGATCAATAAAGTATCTCTCTATCTATCTATCTATCTAGTGGTGTATATTTATTCTTGATAATAATTTCCCCTTGGGGATCAATAAAGTATCTCTATCTATCTATCTATCTATCTATCTAGTCGTGTATATTTATTCTTGATAATAATCTCCCCTTAGGGCTCAATAAAGTTCTATCTATCTATCTACATATCTATCTATCTATCTATCTAAAGCAAGTACATACTGTAAAGTGCAGTTAAAGTATGCAGTACACTTTTGTACACTAACGGTACAGATCCACTAGTCACGTCCTGCGTCTAGCGATTTTTTTGGCAAACGCAAACACATCCCTCCAACGGACGCAGAGTAGGCGTGACCGAAGTTTCGGCATGGGGTGTGTTGTTTTTTGAAAAAGCGAGTGCCTGTGTGTGACATTTAGCTGGCTATCTAGCCAGCCACAACAGCATGACTACAAAGTCAACATTTAAGCATTCAACCGACCATTTTCTCCAACAATCTCCGCCACCTTCTTCCAACAGTCCTCTCGTAGATCCGTGTATCAGTAGGCTGACAAGGAGGGGTTGTAAAGGGCTGGATAACCTGACACAGCTATTATTAATTTGTCCTCCATCTACTTCAGTTTCGATTTTGAGCTTAAAATGAATTCCCGAGAGAAGTGGCGAACTGGACGAGAACTAGTAACAGAAGATCTCTGCTTTCATTGGATAATGACGGTGCGTCCGACGGATTAATTTGCATAAAGTTCAGCAGAGCCCAACTTCTTGACGTGACGGCGCAGGTGAAACAGCCGCGCTACCTTCCCGAGATGCTTTGCGGTGGCGACGTTAACCTCCTGACGCGCTCCATTAGAAATGAATTGACAATCGCGACGCGAGAATACTTGACGTGACTAGTGGATCTCCGCCGTAATAGAGGATGCCCTTCCAAAGCAGTGCGCATGCTGTATAGTGCAGGTAAAATAAGCAGTACACTTTCTCAGCACCTGTGCCCTTTGTCCTGCTATGAGTGCTAAATAAGCGCACTGTTATGCCCTGGAGCTGAGCATGTAAATATACTTTTAATGCACTTTTAAAACACACCGGTTTGGGCTGAGCACTAAAGAGCTCCAGCCAATCAACAACACCTTGCTTCAGGGGCGAACGTGGAAACATCATTTGATGTTTAATTTGATGGCTCTTGGACGTCGACATTATTATTATCATCATTATTATTATGGTTATTATTAACAGCCTCTTGGCACAGCCATGGGCTCCGTCTTTGTGTGAGAATTTAGGGCTTGCTCTTAGTAAACAGCAGGGTGGTAAATACCCAGCAGTGATCAGGAGAGAGCCCTCTTGTGAAGTACATGACATGATCTCCACCGAGTACTTCATTGTGCTTTTAATATATAGGGCATAATAAAATTAGCCTGGTTGTAAACCAGACCCTAGAATCTTTCAGATTAAGGGTCTGGCCACGAATAATGTAATGGCCCAACTCAGGGGAGCCATCAAGCGTGCATTTGAAAATCTTACTGTAGACCAAAGTTTACTCATCAGTTTAGCTCACCTTTGGCCCGCCTATATCAGATACACCGATTTGATTGTTACCCCCGATGCTTGGGGTAAACGTAACTTGCGTCATTGCTCGTGGCCAGAGTATCTTGCAGACAAAATTCAAATTGTGTTCTCACGAGAACTCTGGATTTCCAGGTGATAATATAATAAAATGGCCATGAATTAAAACACTGGCAGGCAGGCAGGTTTGCACGTGGAGCGTACTGTACACATCTCTGTCACCAGTCCGCAGAAACCCACTTCCTCCTCTTCTTGCGTTCTATTTACCAAGTCTGCAGCTCACCGCACGGCCCCAGTCAACAGCCCTCATTTGTGGAGCCCACAACTGAATGGCATCATTCAATCACCTGCAGAGGAGTTACGGTGGGAAAATGCATTAGTAAACAAGAGAGCATCCGCCGATGTTCTCTTCCCTCGAGGTGAGTCCTTCTCCCTCATGCAATAACACACACCTGCACACACCAGCTATTGCCTCCTCTGTGCTACCTGTGCATCTCCTCTGAGAACAGAGAGCCCATTCATTACAGGTGGATATGAAGGTTATTCCACACATGCAGGTGATCCCTGAAGGTTATACTCCACACAGGTGATCCCTGTAGCCCAACTGGAAATGGAAGGTGTTGGCTACACTGAGATCATTTCACACATACTGATGATATGAGAGTCACACATAATGTACACAAGTCAGCTATAGCTTTCCTATACTCTAGATGCCTATAGGGGAATAGACACAGAGGAACTCGTGTATAGTGCTTGTGTTATTGGCTGTGGATTCCACCAGTGGCAAGCCTTTCAATGTCACCTAAGTAATCATATCTAACATACATCAGGGTGCACCACAACCCCCGTACGGATACTGATCCACAACAACACCACAACAACAACAACAACAAGAAGTAGCATTTCACTGGGGTTGTGACGTGAGCTTCAGCTGAATGTGTAACCTGAATCATAAGTAATGGATGGCAATGAAAGATCACGTATCACATATGCACACTTTGTGAAGGGCATGCCTTTTTTTTTATGTTAAATGAGATGCACTTCTTAGCAAGAGGAAGACTTTTACATTGATTTGATGCTTGCACAGCCCTTAGCCTCTCAATGTCACATCCACTTAATCAGGTCCCACTACCGAGTGATACAGCACACCTCGTACTGACTCACCATTAAGATGCCTTACAATAAAATGAACTTAAAAACAATACTTGAAAACAACTTAACAACACGTTAACAATACTTGAAAACAACTTAACAACACGTTAACAATACTTCAAAACAATGTAACAACACGTTAACAATACTTCAAAACAACGTAACAACACGTTAACAATACTTCAAAACAACGTAACAACATGTTAACAATACTTCAAAACAACGTAACAACACGTTAACAATACTTCAAAACAACGTAACAACATGTTAACAATACTTCAAAACAACGTAATACTACAATAACACTATACTTCAAAGACAACTTAATAACACAATAACAATGATGCATCTCCTCCATGAGCAGTTCACTGAGATTGTGAAGTGAGTACCAGCTCAAGGATCGGGACATGCATGTGCGTAATGGCTGGCAGTCTGAGGAGAAGTGCACTAGGCTACTGTCGGTGACCGCCACACTCAGAGAGGCTGCAGCTCCACGACTTCCTGCGTCCATTGCCGCCTTCCTGCCCACTGCTCCCCCTGGGCTGCTGCCCATCACTGTGATCCTCCAGACCTGAGCTCCAGGCACCCTCCACTCCACTCCTCTCCTCCCCTCTCCTCTCCTCTCCCCTCCTCTCCTCTCCTCCCCTATCCTCTCCTCTCCCCTCCTCTCCTTCGCTCTCCTCTCCCCTCCTCTCCCCTCCTCTCCCCTCCTCTCCTCCCCAATCCCCTCCTCTTCTCCTCTTCTCTCCTCTCCTCTCCTCTCTTCTCCTCCCCTCTCCTCTCCTCTCCTCTCCCCTCCTTCGCTCTCCTCTCCTCTCCTTCGCTCTCCTCTCCTCTCCTCTCCTCCCCCCTCCTCCCCTCTCCTCTCCCCTCCTCTCCTCTACTCTCCTCTCCTCCCCCCTCCTCCGCTCTCCTCTCCTCTCCCCTCCCCTCCTCTCCTCTCCTCTCCCCTCCCCTCCTCTCCTTCGCTCTCCTCTCCTCTCCTCTCCTCCCCCCTCCTCCCCTCTCCTCTCCCCTCCTCTCCTCTACTCTCCTCTCCTCCCCCCTCCTCCGCTCTCCTCTCCTCTCCCCTCCCCTCCTCTCCTCTCCTCTCCTCTCCTCTCCTCTCCCCTCTTCCGCTCTCCTCTCCCTGTCTGCTTCTGGCCCCCGACGTCCCCTGGGAGATCTGACAGAAGTGGAGGAACGGAAAGAGTCCGAGTGTCTGGCTATACGCACTAGCTGGCAGCCCCCAAGTGAGTGGACTTACAGTGATATCTCTCAGACCGGGTTTGAGAGAGAGAGAGAGAGAGAGAGAGAGAAAGAGGGGGAGGCAGAATTGGAGAGAGAAGAAGAGAGAAAGAGAAAAAGTATGAGATAGCTTTGCATAATTCAGCAGGAACACAGGAGACAGGCAGCTCTGGAGGTTCTGCAGGGTGGAGCTGTCCTCTCTCTCTCTCTCTCTTTCTCTTTCTCTCTCTCTCTCTTTCTCTCTCTCTTTCTCTCTCTCTCTCTCTCACTCTCTTCCTCCCTCTCTCTCATGGACTAGAAGGCCCAGGGTCATATGCTGAGCCAGTCAACTTCCCCCCTTTATTCTGTCTTCACTGGTCTACTCCCTACACACTCAATGTGCCATTGCCCATTCGTATAACATAAAGCTGGAGGGAGTGGCTAGGACAGACCACTAGGGTCAGGAGGGCCAGAAGTAGGGGAGGTTTTGTTTTTCATCTTTTAATACTTCTCGAGTGTGAAATGTGAAATGTGAAAAGTCGACAGATTGGAACTCAAGAAAATGTACTGGCAACAAAAACCAAGTTATGCAAAATAAATAAATAAATAATAAACTTAAAACAGTTGCATAAAAACCCAGACATTCAATGAAGTATCAGACCTGATGAGAAGTGAAGAGCCTCGGGTGAAGAGATGAAATCTTTTGAGCACTTGAGAGTGGTGAAGGAGGGTCAGAGGCCCGTCCGTCCTCTCTGTGTGGAGTGCCTGACCGGCGGAGGTGGCCTGTGGCCCCCAGGGGTGAGGGGCGGCCGGGAAGCGCTGTGGCCCGCAGGGGTGAGGGGTGGCCGGGAAGCGCTGTGGCCCCCAGGGGTGAGGGGTGGCTGGGGAGTGCTGTGTGCTGGAGCTGGAGGGTCAAGGACAGAGAGAGTGCACTAGACATAAGGTGGGGACAAGTGCGTCTTCTCTTATTATTCACAGGTAGCAGCTAAAGCAGTTCTGCTCTGTTCTGTGCTGTTCTTCTTCTGTTCTCCTCTGTTCTAATCTTTTCTATTCTACTCGTTCTGCTCTGTTTTATTCTATTCTGTTCTGTTCTCTGTTCTTTTCTGTTCTGTTCTGTTCTTCTCTGTTCTATTCTATTCTGTTCTGTTCTCTGTACAATTCTATTCTGTTCAATTCTATTCTGTTCTCTGTTCTATTCTGTTCTTCTCTGTTCAATTAAATTCTATTCTGTTCTGTTCTGTTCTGTTCTTTTCTTCTGGTAAACTAGTATACCACTGCTTGGTCAAATTTCCAATTGTGTTGCGCTATTTGGAACGTGCATTATTTTTCGATAATACGCACGGCCAAAGCCATATAATAATACAGCGGCAATATAAACGAAACATGCATTATTTTCCTATAAACGCACGGCGTGTCGTTGATTATCCCTTACGTATAAACTTTAAGGGAGGATCTTCAACTGGAGCTCAAGAGGCCCACAGAAGCCTGTAACAGCACACTGCATGAACAGCAACAGGCCAAACATACGTATGCCACTAATACATATGACAGAAACATGGCATATGATGTGGCATAAGATAGCTCCTAAATAATCTAGTCTAATAAAACAGTCTAATAAGAGTGACTCAGACTTGAGCATGGAGGACAGACAGTCATAGTGTGTATTAAACGCTAGGGCAGGGGTAGAATTCATATTCATTTTGATTGAAGTGGCTCTAAGCTTTATCATATTGTATGTGATAAATTATAGATAGTGGACTGGTGAACTGCTGATATTAGCAAAGATAATCTTGAAATATTGATACTGTCCTTCAGAAGCTCATAAAGCTCTCTCACCTATTTAATGCAATAAGTGGCACCAAGTAATGACTGAATATCAATCACTGGGACAGTGGCGGAGAGACTGAAGGACCCCCCCCCCCCTGCCCCCTCCCCCACTGAGAGGAATGGATTGAGGAGATTCAATAAGCACTACTACCCAGGTCCTGCATGGCTTGTAAAGTAAACATTGGTTCTCTGCAAACAACAATGCCATGAGGGATTCAAGAGCGATATGGATTCATTTCTCTCCCACATCCACCTCCTTTAAAGAGCTTACTGTGTGCCAGGCTGAGGTTATAGGGAAGAGCTTACTGTGTGCCAGGATGAGGTTATAGGGAAGAGCTTACTGTGTGCCAGTTTATACCAGGCTGAAGTTATAGGGAAGAGCTGACTCTGTGCCAGGCTGAAACTGTAGGGAAGAGCTTACTGTGTGCCAGGCTGAGGTTATAGGGAAGAGCTGACTCTGTGCCAGGCTGAGGTTATAGGGAAGAGCTGACTCTGTGCCAGGCTGAGGTTATAGGGAAGAGCTTACTGTTACTGTGCCAGTTTATACCAGGCTGAAGTTATAGGGAAGAGCTCATTCTGTGCCTGGCTGAAACTATTTAGGGAAGAGCTGACTCTTTGCCAGGCTGTGCCAGGCTGAAGCAATAGGGAAGAGCTTACTGTGTGCCAGGCTGAGGCTGTAGGTGTGTTCAGCTAAACGCCTGCCCACCTCATTAGCAGAGTAAACTGACCGACTCCTATTTTCTCCAGCACTAGTTAAGTAATGACTGCATATGCGATGCACACACACACACACACACACACACAGAGAGAGAGAGAGAGAGAGAGACAGACACACACACACACACACACACACACACACACACACACACACACACACACACACACAGACACACAGACACACAGACACACACACTCTCTGCCTGCTTCACTGTTGACTCAATGCAGCCCAGTCCTGATCTAATCAGAGCAAATCTCCCCACACTGAAATGGTCCTAATGACATTGCTGCTGAGCGCAGCTCCCAATCAATTCACACTAACTCAATCACAACTACGAGAGACACACACACACACACACACACACACACACAAAGAGAAAGGGGGTGGGAAAGCATTCTGTAACATTAGCGCAGCTCAAAGCTAATTAGTGGTACACGGCAGTTTTCCATCACAGGAACTTCTCAGGTGAAGCATTGTCAGGAACGGCCTCCTAAGCAGCGCCCCTCCTCTCATTACAGCCTCTCTGGCCACTGTGCTGTGGGGACTAACTGGCCCTAGTTGATGGTGTGGGGACTAACTGGATAGTTGATGGTGTGGGGACTAACTGGCCCTAGTTGATGGTGTGGGGACTAACTGGATAGTTGATGGTGTGGGGACTAACTGGCTAGTTGATGCTGTGAGGACTAACTGGCTAGTTGATGGTGTGGGGACTAACTGGCCTTAGTTGATGCTGTGAGGACTAACTGGCTAGTTGATGGTGTGGGGACTAACTGGCCCTAGTTGATGGTGTGGGGACTAACTGGATAGTTGATGGTGTGGGGACTAACTGGCTAGTTGATGCTGTGAGGACTAACTGGCTAGTTGATGGTGTGGGGACTAACTGGCCTTAGTTGATGCTGTGAGGACTAACTGGCTAGTTGATGGTGTGGGGACTAACTGGCCTTAGTTGATGCTGTGAGGACTAACTGGCTAGTTGATGGTGTGGGGACTAACTGGCCTTAATTGATGCTGTGAGGACTAACTGGCCCTAGTTGATGGAGTGACGACTAACTGGCCCTAGTTGATGGAGTGGGACTAACTGGCCTTAGTTGATGGTGTGAGGACTAACTGGCCCTAGTTGATGGAGTGGGGACTAACTGGCTAGCTGATGGTGTGAGGACTAACTGGCTGTGAGGACTAACTGGCCCTAGTTGATGGTTCGAGGACTAACTGGCTCTAATTGATGCTGTGAGGACTAACTGGCTCTAGTTGATGCTGTGAGGACTAACTGGCTCTAGTTGATGGAGTGGGGACTACTGGCCTTAGTTGATGGTGTGGGGACTACTAGTTGATGGAGTGGGGACTAACTGGCAATAATATCATTCGTGTCTTTCTTTAGTGATCTACATGTACTCCTTTGGCTGATACGTTTTTCCAGAGTGATTGGCTCTGCTGTTCCAAAGTACCTTCCTAAAGATGTGTTACACAGCGCAGTTAACGCCATCTGAGCACAAATCCAAATACTATGTCTAAGGTAGTGATCTCAGCTTAAGGAAAACTCATGTATAGAAAAAAATACGGGCATTTAAGAACAAACACCGCTGTTATAGCCTTTAATAATGTTTGTGACCTATTTTGTTTGTGACCTATTTCACCATCAGTAATCATAAGTCGGTGTGTCATGGCATTTTGGTTTGGCCTTTAATATGTCTCAGCCTCCAAAAGGGTGAGAACCTCTGGCCTACCGTATATTAAAGCAGAGCAGAGCTGAGCATGGAACCACATACAGTAGTTAGGTAAACTATCCATTTTAAACAATCTGACAGAACTGTTTTGAATGTGTTTATTTATTTATTTTCTTATTTTATTTTATTTCATGTATCACTGTGTTTTAGTTACTGTGGGTATTTTATGTTTTGCTGTATGTTGTGTGTCTTGTACTCTGTGCATGTTAAATGCGCTACACAGTATAAATAAGATGACTTGACTTGACTTGACTTATGTATACCTGTCTCCTGGCTGCATAAATAATTGCCCTTTGGGGACAATAAAGTTACCTTGACCTTGACCTATACAGTAAAACAGAGCAGAGTAGAGTATGGCACAGTGTAGTGAAGTATAGTATAGTATAGTATACTGTAGTGTAGTGTAGTGTAGTATACTGTGTAGTGTAGTATAGTGTAGCGTAGCGTAGTATATTATAGTATAGTGTAGTGTAGCATACTGTAGTGTAGTGTAGTATAGTATAGTGTAGTATAGAAAAGTAAAGCAGAGAAAAATAAGGCATAGTGTAGTATAGTATAGTATAGAAATCACCATCTTTCCAAATAACAAACCCTGGGTCACTAAAGAACTCAAGGCTATCCTGAACAAAAAGAAACGGCTGTTCTACACGGGATCTATGCTTGAGAAGAAACAAGTGAACAGAGAGGTGAAGCAGGCCATTAAAAAAGCTAAGGCAGCTTACAGAAGTAAGATTGAAGAGAAGTTCACTCAAGGTAACCTCCAGGAGGCATGGCAGGGTATTAAGACAATGGCAGCAGTCAACACTGTGCGTGACCTTAGACCTGTGTGTGTGGCTGGCAGTAGTGATGAATCCCTCCCCAATGAGCTCAACTCTTTTTACACCAGGTTTGAGAAAGATCACCAGTCTCAGTTGGCGGATATCACCAGTAGCTTGATCCCGAGTGACCCTATCATCGTCTCGGTTGAATCTGTGGTGGAATGTTTGAGGAGGACAAAGACCAAGAAAGCTCCTGGTCCAGATCAAATATGCGGTCACACACTGAAACACTGTGCTGAGCAGCTTGGAGGAGTTTTCCAGCAGATATTTCAGAGGTCTCTATCCACTGCCACTGTCCCACAGTCATGGAAACACTCCACAATCATTCCCGTTCCCAAGAAGAGCAGCCTGAAAGTCCTGAATGATCTAAGACCCATTGCCCTCACCTCCCTTGTCATGAAGGCCTTTGAGAGGATTGTGAAAGCTCATGTTATCAACGCCACAGCCTCAAAGATGGATCCTCTTCAGTTCGCATATCGTGCAAAAAGAGGGGTGGATGATGCCAAAATCTACATACTAAATGCCATCCATGAACACCTAGAAAGCCCAAATTCTTTTGCACGACTCCTATTTGTGGATTTCTCCTCTGCCTTCAATACCATTCAACCTCACATGTTGGCCAAAAAGCTCATAAGTTTCAACTTAGATCATCAATTAATTTTGTGGATCACAGACTTTCTGACCCAAAGAACACAGAAGGTGCTGGTCAACAAGAGGTTCTCTGACATCAGCTACATGTCCACTGGCTCTCCCCAGGGTTGTGTCCTCTCACCGCTGCTTTTCATCCTGTACACAGATGATTGTCGAAGTCACCATGCTGATCGTCATCTAGTGAAGTTTGCCGACGACACTGTTCTCCTGTCCCTGTTATCTTGTTCTGTCCAAGATCACGGCCCTGTCTTCAGCGAGTTTGTGGAATGGTGTGATAGCTCCTTTTTGGAGTTAAACGTCACAAAGACCAAGGAGATGTTCATTAACTTCAACAGGCATGGAGGATGCAGGACCGCCACTACAATACATGGGGAACCAGTGGAAGTTGTACATGAGTACAAATACCTGGGCACTGTCATTGATGACAAACTGCGTTTTGACTCCAACACAGAGGTGATCCTTAAAAAATGTCAACAGCGCAAGTATTTTTTGAGAAAGCTATACTCCTTTGGAGTAAACAGGAAGATCCTCACAGTTTTTTACACCTCCTTCATTGAAAGTGTACTGACTTTTTCATCTATATGCTGGTTTCACTCCCTCTCCATCAAAAATAAGAATCACCTCCAGAGCATTGTGCACACATGTTCTAAGATCATTGGCCACCCTCTTCAGTCACTGACATCGCTGCATGATAAGGCTACACTAAGAAAAGCCAACTCTATCCTGGAAGACTTTACTCATGTTCTACATGGAGTTTTTGAATGGCTGCCCTCTGGCAGGCGTCTGCGCTGTCCTCTTGCTAGGACTAACAGGAGGAAGGCGACCTTTACCTTTGAGGCTATTCGCCTTTTGAACTCAAATATCCCCCCAGCCCCCTCCTCCCTCTCCTGGGACTAACCCCCCCCCCCCCCCCCCCCCTGTCTTATGTTGTGTTATGTCTTATATGTCACTATGCCTGCACAGAGAAATTGCCCCTCGGGGATAAATAAAGTGTTTTGAATTGAATTGAATTGAAAGCAGAGAAGAGTATGTCACAGTGTAGTATAATAGTATAGTAAAGCAGAGCAGAGCCGTTTATGGCACAGTGTAGTATGGTAAAGCCGAGAGTATGGCACAGCGTAGTACGGTAAAGCCGAGAGTATGGCACAGAGTAGTATGGTAACGCCGAGAGTATGGCACAGAGTAGTATGGTAAAGCCGAGAGTATGGCACAGCGTAGTACGGTAAAGCCGAGAGTATGGCACAGAGTAGTATGGTAACGCCGAGAGTATGGCACAGAGTAGTATGGTAAAGCCGAGAGTATGGCACAGCGTAGTATGGTAAAGCCGAGAGTATGGCACAGTGTAGTATGGTATAGGAGATGTAGCATAACTCAGACACATTGGCGTACTAAAGTCTTCAGTGTACTGTAACTGGAGGGCCAATTTCACACTCATCAGAGAGGAAACTTCATTCACACTCCCTTCCGTCACCTCCTGCCAGCAGAAATGTTTGGGCTCGGGATTTATGCAGCGTGAATCCCAACCACTTTCTTCTACTGGAATAGAACAAGCCTGGGAGGTGCGCTACAGCAAAAGCACAGATCTTTGGATGCAACATGATTTATGAACCTCAATAGTGGGCTATTTTCGAGACACTACACTCGATACACTAAAATGACTCCCCGAAGCCATAATACACTGTGAGGATTCTTCATATTGCCATAATTCATAGTTAGTAATGTATTGTTTTGTTTACGGAAATTAAACTTTATTTTAAGAGTCCTCCTCAGCTTCTACTCGTGCTTGTGAGCCTTGTGCCTCCTCAGTATGTGTGTATGTGTATGTGTGTGCTCGTGCGTGTGTGTGTGTGTGCGTGCCCGTGTGTGTGTGTGTGTGTGTATGTGTGTGTGCGTGTGTGCGTGCGTGCCTGTGTGTGTGTGTGTGTGTGTGTGTGTGTGTGTGTGTGTGCGTGCCCCTCTGAGGTAGCTGGTGAGAGCAGCAGCCGTCCTCTGTGGACTCCTAAGTGTGGTGTGAGCCTCGTGCATCCTCAGTGTGTGTGTGTGTGTGTGTGTGTGTGTATGTGTGCTCCTAAGTGTGGTGTGTACACAGAGGGGCAGGACAGACAGGAACACAGTGGAGTGGAGTGCTTAGGGGCCGCAGTGCTGTCCTCCGCTGCCCGTGTACCCCCTCAGAATACAAACGAGCCGCGCGCTAGTCACGCTAGCCACGCTAGCCACGCTAGCCACTCTAGTCACTCTAGCCACGCTAGCCACGCTAGACACTCTAGCCACGCTAGCCACGCTAGCCACGCTAGCCACTCTAGTCACTCTAGCCACGCTAGCCACGCTAGCCACGCTAGACACTCTAGCCACGCTAGCCACGCTAGCCACTCTAGTCACTCTAGCCACGCTAGTCACGCTAGCCACGCTAGTCACGTGGAGGGCTGATGGGGGAGCGTTTGGCCAGCCTGGTCGTATCGATGGAGACGAGCGTTTGGCCAGCCTGGTCGTATCGATGGAGACGAGCGTTTGGCCAGCCTGGTCGTATCGATGGAGACGAGCGTTTGGGCAGCCTGGTCGTATCGATGGAGACGAGCGTTTGGCCAGCCTGGTCGTATCGATGGAGACGAGCGTTTGGCCAGCCAGGTCGTATCGATGGAGACGAGCGTTTGGCCAGCCTGGTCGTATCGATGGAGACGAGCGTTTGGCCAGCCTGGTCGTATCGATGGAGACGAGCGTTTGGCCAGCCTGGTCGTATCCATGGAGACGAGCGTTTGGCCAGCCTGGTCGTATCAATTACACAGTTGCTTTGAGTCAGCCGGAGGCCTGCGAGTGAAAATAGGATAAAGGACATATATAGCTTGACATACTTCTCAGGTCTTTCCCCAGTGGCGATGAGTAGAACACTTTAACCTACTTGGCCGTCACCGCCATTTAACTGACTTCTATTTATGTCTCTCGTCCAACACACACCCTCCAAGGAGTCGCCAACTAAATCTGTGAAATGTTTCGTTTCTTCCCTCACTTCAAAAAGAGGCCGTCTTCACCCAGGATAGTATAGTACTGAGTACACTGTCTTCTTTAGTGGTTACTGTCATTGGTAGTTTAAGGATGGACTAAGATATCCGGCCCACAATGACAACGTTTTTATCTTTGCTTTGATTTACCTCCTTTGCCATTAGAGACACTTTAACGCTACTTAGTTCCAGCAGTCAGATATAATTGTGCCTATATTGTAGACGGTCTTTGGTATTATTTGCCCCCTCCCCTCAGGTTAGGGGTAGGATGAGGGTTGAGGGGGTTAGGGTTAGGAATAGGGTAAAGGTAGTGCCTTTTAGGCTGTGCTGCCTGGAAGGTGCTGTTGGGGGCAAAAAACACCATTGAGCTATTGCAGACCCTGGTACGCCCCACAGCACCCCCTCTGGTCATGCAGCAGAAGTGCGGCAGCAGTGAGCGTGACCAGGGGCCTCATTTATAAAAGTGTCGCGTAGAAACCATCGTTCATTTGATCTTAGATCATTTCTGATATGATCGTACGTGTGATTCAGAGAAACGAACGTACGCACAAAAAAACGTGCGTACGCCACTCTTGCAGATGTGGCCATTATAAATCGCAAATGAACATGAATTTGTGCGCAGCCGGGTGATTTTAGGTCTCCGCCTTGTACACGCCCCCTCATCAATATCATTAGCATAGGCTTTAATGCAATCAATGGCTGAGTTGTACCTAAAATACATATATTGAAAACTGTAAAGGCCTAGCCTATGCCATGTGATGTTAACCTATGTTTATGCGCTGTTAGTTCGAATAACTAATTATCATTTTCCAAGCAGCGCTTTCTGGAAAGAAATATGCATCCATGTCCATTGTCCTCTGCTTGCTTTTATTCCTTCTGCTTGCAGTAATGTAGTAGGCAATGTGTGGCAAATGCAGTAGGTTTACTTTGGTAATATAACATAGTAGGCTACCTTATGACGGAAATACCTACAGTACATCATACTAATTTAGGCCTATAGGTTATGGTACAGTATGGCGTTTCCAATATGACCCAGGGTTAGATACTGCCCATGTAGCCTACGGCGGACTACATTATAAGCGAGATACTGTCATGTAGACCGAACGTTTATGGGTAGGCTATGTTTTTACTGTATAGCGAATAGTATAAGTAGTTCACCGGTCATCTTCATTCATTCTGCGCGTCGGGATTCAAGCAATATCGATGTCAGCGACTGTTTACTTTCAAGAATGTCCAGTGACCTTTAGGCCTACCTTTATATATTTTTATATTTTAGCCTGCATTATCCTAATTGTTATTATCCACGTATTGCCATCTGGTCTTGGGCACTGCCATCAGACACAGGCTATGCAATCAGACGCGTGCTATAACTCCTTGCAACTCGGCCGCAATTATGAAGATGCAAAACTCTGCTTTTCAGAGGATAGATTATGTCTATTTACCTTTATATATTCTTATATAAAGTGGGTAACCCATGAATTCTGTGATCACGGTAATGCGCCTGTGCGTGCGTTTGATAAAGGCAACAATGCTAATACCGTGAGAATGGAATGTTAACACCAAATTCTTGAATTTCCCCTTGGGGATCAATAAAATATCTATCTATTTAGCTATCTATCTATAGATTATGTCTATTTGCGATGTATAGATGCTGAAAAATACCTGTCCATATATAGCCTACATTATAATATTATCTTTCTGTTGTGGAGCTTGGAATATCATGAACGCAAGTCATATTTCCCTCTTCTAAACAAGCGTAAATGGACACTTTATGGTCAATATCGATGGGAACATTAAATATATAGATGACTCTATGGCCTGCCTGCTTTTTTGAATGCAATGAAATAGATACAGTAAGATATAGCCTAGGCATGGCACGGGTGTAGTAGTAAAATAAGAAGTGGGTAACCCATGAATTCTGTGATCACGGTAATGCGCCGTTTCATAACGCATTCAGAATATGTTTGATTATGGTAGAGGATATTATCAAGTGTTTATAAAATAGATATATAGATAGATATAGGATAGATAGGTAGGTAGATAGATAGATAGATAGATACTTTATTGATCCCCAAGGGGAAATTCAAGATTGGTGGATTAAATGGTTCTTAGAGTGTTGATGAGTGTTCATATTGTGAATGCAGATAATACAGTGTGCTTTTTCAATGTTAAAAGTTGAAATAGGTGAATACGTCTTTGGAGAGGTTGGTAAACTATATTTTTGAAATGCCTGGGGTGAATAAACTGCGTTTACTTACTTTTAGCCTCCACTTTTAGCCTCCACTACAATATTATCGGATTTTTTTACTTTCCTTTTCCAACCTTTAAGAATTAGTTAAAACTTTAACTTCTATACTTACTACTTACAACTTCTGCTGATATTGATCATGCATATGGTAGAGAACTACATGAGATCGTTGGTCTTCTTGGAATTTTGAGAATTCATCGCATTTGGACCTCAGATTACTTGCAGTACCCTGGCACTACCACAAGGAAATGGTCGTACGTCAGGTCGGAACCTGACGTGGAGATAAGCACTTTTCCACGTCAAAGACGGTCTTTATAAATCTGAGCGTTGGCATGGATTTGAGCGTACGCACGGTCTTAGATCAAATCTGTGCGTAAGAAAGTTTTATAAATGAGGCCCCAGATGTCTCCTGCTCGTTTCCTTGGTACACTTCTCCCACCTGAACTTCAAATCTTCTCCGTCAGACCCAGTTACCCAGAGCAGCGGCGAGGTAAAAACTTTACTGAGGCAGACGTCGGCAGACGGAACCCAGAATGAGATTTCCTCGGGAACGTAGCGGCTCGAGCGGCATGAAGAAAATAAATGAGGTGGGCGAGGAGGTGACATCATTCAGGGCTGAGCGCCCGCATGGGTCCTGACAAGAGGCGGAGAGTGGCCGACGGACGGCTGATTTCCCAGGGTGCCGTGCTCATTTAGACCAGGAAGGAACCTGAAGGGGGAGAGAGGCGTCTGAGTGCCTGCAGACGATCACGTCTCGCCGCGCCGCGCCACGCCGCCACCATTATGCCTCCATCTCAGCTCTCGCCGCACAATATATAGCTCTCCATCAAAGAGAACGCTATAAAGATGTTTTGAATGGAGATGGTGTGTGTGTGTGTGTGTGTGTGTGTGTGTGTGTGTGTGCGTGTGTGTGTCTGTGTGTGTGTGTGTGTGTGTGTGTCTGTGTGTGTGTGTGTGTGTGTGTGTGCGTGTGTGTGTGTGTGTGTGTGTGTGACTGACTGTGTGTGTGTGTGTGTGTGTGTGTGTGTGTGTGTGTGTGTGTGTGTGTGCGTGTGCGTGTTTTCAGATCTGCCTCTAATGCTTTGCACATCATCTCATCTCTCTCTTCGGAGTGAGCTAAATGGACATGAAGAGTGTGTGTGTGTGTGTGTGTGTGTGTGAGCTAAATGGACATGAGAAGAGGGGGCATAACTCACACCCACAATGAAATAATAATAATAAAAAAAATGAAAACACAAGCAGGACCAGGAAAATGAAAAGGATTCGATGAGTCAGCTGAGCTCCATGAAAAATAAAAAGCTGATAAAACATAATTACACCTTGAGATGAGGTTATGAAACTAAACTAAATAAAAAAAAAAAAAAAGAAAGAAAGAAACTTAACACCTGCCAGTGAAGTATTGTTACAAGGGAGACAAACTTTACAAGTGCTTGAGTCACCAGAGAGCTCTCTGAAGTGCACTTCATGGAGAGAAAAATAGGACACTACCAAGGAGGCCTGTGATTGCAATCAGAGACGCCCGATACTTCAGTGCCCTTGTTTCCTATGGTCCACGTGCACGGGGAGATGGTCTGAGACAAGGTACAACGTCTATTGCAACACAGCAATCTCTTTTACGACCTGCAGCATGAGAACAGTTGCTCTCTGAATGTTATTGGAGTGGAGTCATGGGAAGTCACCCTGTCATTAAAAACAAAATCTATTAAATCCCAGGTGCAGTGTGTCCTATTCTGTCTGCCGTACGCTTACCACCACCACCACCCTCCCCACCCCGTAACTCCACCCGGCGTCCTTCCTGGAACCTGCGCCATCAATCTTAAAGAGAGATAGGGGACATTCATAAGTCACAAAGCCCAAGTGACAGCTCTGCTCAAAACGCCTGCCACTTAGCTTAATTGGGCTTATTCCTCTGATAGAAAGACAGAAATATATCACTTGACGACTGTCGAGACGGCAGACGGGACCGTTTTCACTCTGCCAGCCCCTCCTGTTCTCTCACTCCCATTGTTTGTCTCCATAGTAACAAGCGCCGAGGAGTTTTTGGACTCTTAACATTTTCTGTCAGGATCATTTTAGGATCCGTACGAAGTAAGCATTTTAATGAGTAGGTGATAATAACAACATTAAAGTGACAACATATTATTTTAGTTTGTTCACCTGTCATTCCAATTAGCTGTGGGTGGAGTGATATTGTTTGTTTCTGGCTCATAACTGCCTCTTTAAGGAGATCAACGCCGAATGCCATTTGCACATATAATGCCTATGGACAAACCAAGCCTCTACATATCTAATTTGGGCCTGGTGGCGTAAATTCTTAGACTGGGTAAACCCTGATCTGTGGGCGATTTGGATTTCGCCCTGTAGCTCAGGCTGCTAACCTGCACGTCTATCTCCCCTGCTTCCTGTCCACAACTTCTGGGTCCAATCACAAAGTAGTTTATTCAAAGGTGCACCCAGATCGTTGATCTGATTGGTTGAGGGACTATCCAAAAGCGTACAGTCATTTGATCTATGCCCATTGATCACGCCTCTTGTGCAGTTGAAATATAGCGCAGACTCCCCAGACTAATGTTCAATCTTAAAAGATTGAGCTTAGTATGGTGATAGCCAGGCTGGTTAATTCTGACTCTAACAAGTTAAGTTTATCTTATAAGAGCCCATGAGGGAGGTGCAAAAACAACTGTTTTCTGTATCCCTCATAAGGAGGAATCAGTTCAACTGTAAAACTCGCAACACAAACTGTGTCATCTCTATCTGGACACAGAGATGTGTACAAAAGAAAAAAAAAAAAAAAAAGTTGTTGTGTTATTTTCAACACATATTGTGTAACAAGTAACAAAAGCAATGTTTTGGAAACAACACAAACTGTGTTGTCCCCATCTGGACACAGAGATGTGTTAAAAAGCACACAAATTGTGTGGTTTTCAACACCTTCATTTTAAAAGTGCACATACGGAATGTGCTGACCCGGAACCATTCCCATTCCAGAACAGTCGTCGCCATGGTTACGGGCCTGAGAGTCCCCCTCTGGTTGGGAACAAGTCTCATTCCGAGTCAGAGCGTCTCGCAGCAGCTTGTTGGTCTCCACAGGTGCTGAACCACAGCTGTGTGAGTGGGGGGGGGGGGGGATGTTCCACATACAACACATTTGAGATTCCACAAATACAACACATTTGAGAGTCCACACATTCAACACATTTAAGACTCCAGTGAGACTCCACTCCATTCCGGCTCTATTTAGGGTGACCATACGTCCGGATTTCGGGAGGACAGTCGTGAATCCTCTTTTTTGCCATTTTGATGTCATTTCGGGTTAAAAAAAAGGGCAAAAATGAGGACGCACGAGAGAGGTCCGGATAAAGGGCACGAAAACAGGACTTTCCTCCCGAAATCTGGACGTATGGTCACCCTTGCTCTATTCATCTACTATGTCTCTCTCTCCATCTCTGTTGGGAAGCTGGCTTTATCATATCTCTCCGTCTCTGTCTGTTGGGAAGCTGGCTTTATCATATTTCTCTATCTCTGTCTGTTGGGAATCTGGCTTTATCATATTTCTCTATCGGTTGGGAAGCTGGATTTATATCTCTCCATCTCTATCGGTAGGGAAGCTGGCTTTATCCATCATATCTCCCTCTCTCTTCGTCTCTATCTGCTGGGAAACTGGCAATGAGCTGATATTTCGTAACACACAGAAAGATATTCTCTGAATAGATTTACTGATTTGTCATGCTTAATTAGTCTAATTAGTCATACGCCTGAGAAGCAATTCTGAAATAATGATATCAAATAAATCATTTGCAGAAAATATTACAACAAAAATGTGCCTACGCCCGATAATACATCACACTCGTCATATGTAGAGGAGAGGAGACAGAGGAAGGGATGGAGAGAACGGAGAGGGAGAAAAGAAAAGATGGAGGATTAAAGGCAGGTGAGCCTCTTCATGCTCTCTCACACCTGCCACTGGAGAGGAGAAGAGAGGGGGAGAAAGGGGAGGAGAAGGGGAGAGGTGAGAGGTGTAGAGAAGATAGGAAAGTAGAGGGAGAGGAGAAGGGGAGAGGTGAGAGGTGTAGAGAAGATAGGAAAGGAGAGGGAGAGGAGATGGAGAGGGGGAGAAGGGGAGAGGTGAGAGGTGTATAAGATAAGAAAGGAGAGGAAGAGGAGATGGGGAGGGGAGGGCAAGAGAGGGGAGGGAAGTGTTGACACTCATTGGAGAGGAGAGCAGGAGAAAGAAGGAGAGAGGAGAGGAGGAGAGATGAAGAGGGGATGAGATGAGAGGACTGGCTCACACAGGAGAGTGTGATAATGGGACAAGAGAGGAGAGGAGGAGAGAGGAGGATGAGAGGAGGAGAAGAGAGAGGAGGAGAGGAGAGGAGGAGGAGAGGACTGTGTCTCACAGGAGAGAGTGATAATGGGCAGAGAGAGGAGGAGAGGAGAGGAGGAGGAGAGAGGAGGAGAAGAGGACTGTGTCTCACAGGAGAGAGTGATAATAGGAGGAGGAGAGGAGGAGAAGAGGACTGTGTCTCACAGGAGAGAGTGATAATAGGCGGAGAGAGGAGGAGAAGAGGACTGTGTCTCACAGGAGAGAGTGGTAATAGGAGGAGGAGAGGAGGAGAAGAGGAGAGGAGAGGAGGAGAAGAGGACTGTGTCTCACAGGAGAGAGTGGTAATAGGAGGAGAGGAGGAGAAGAGGAGAGGAGGAGAGGAGAGGAGGAGAAGAGGACTGTCTCACAGGAGAGAGTGATAATAGGAGGAGGAGAGGAGGAGAAGAGGAGAGGAGGAGAAGAGGACTGTGTCTCACAGGAGAGAGTGATAATAGGAGGAGGAGAGGAGAGGAGGAGGAGAGAGGAGGAGAAGAGGACTGTGTCTCACAGGAGAGAGTGATAATAGGAGGAGGAGAGGAGGAGAGGAGAGGAGGAGAAGAGGGCTGTGTCTCACAGGAGAGAGTGATAATAGGAGGAGGAGAGGAGAGGAGGAGAGGAGAGGAGGAGAGGAGAGGAGGAGAAGAGGGCTGTGTCTCACAGGAGAGAGTGATAATAGGAGGAGGAGAGGAGAGGAGGAGGAGATGAGGAGAAGAGGACTGTGTCTCACAGGAGAGAGGGATAATAGGAGGAGGAGAAGAGGAGAGGAGAGAGTGATAATAGGAGGCTCTTTGGCTCCTGTAGTGATGCTGCACTGTTCTCCTCCAGCCTGATTAAACGAGGAGATGCTCATCAATCAACCTCACCCGCAACACACACATGGAGGGATGTGTTTGTGTGTGTAACTCTGTGTATGTGTGTGTGTGTGTGTGTGTGTGTGTGTGTGTGTGTGTGTGTGTGTGTGTGTGTGTGAGTGTGTGTGTGTGTGTGTGTGTGTGTGTGTGTGTGTGAGTGTGTGTGTGTGTGTGTGTGTGAAAGAGAGAGACAGAGAGAGTGAGAAAGAGAAAGATTGAGAGAGAGAGAGAGAGAGAAAGATGAAGGGACACAGAGAGACATGAAATTCATGAGCCAAAGTGGCGTGTTAGGCGGAGCACAGAGACCATGAGCAGGGTGAATGTGAAATATTTACTCAGCTTGGCGAGTGCGTGTCCCCCCCCCCTCGCAACACTCTCCTGGTGCCCCCCCAAGCGTTAAATTTGATTCTGTGCGCGCATGAAATGCTGTCGTTATCATATCTAAGCGCAGTTATAGCAGAATAGCAATGAGATCTCTCAAACATTCGCACCCAGTTGATGAATTTTGGCAACACTGACATAAACGCCTTTGGAAAGGAACAGCACGTGTAGGAAACTGACCGGCCAGTAATTGCGAGCGCTGTTAGCCATCATTTTGAAATGATTCCTAGATCAGCTAATTAACACGCTATTTTGCTCTTTTGTTTTTCATTTTTCTCTGGTCACCATGGCTACCAGCCTGAGGTAGAGAAGCCGGTGTGGATCTTGCTGGAACAGAAAGCCCTTATACGTTGTTTGTGGTCTCACTGTGACTGGTTTGAAACAAGTGACCAGTTCAAATGACCGTCAGCCTCGAGGTCTCTGTGGTCACTCGAGCCCTGAACCCATCTCAGACGGTGCCCTCTGCTCTCTCGCCCCTCTGCCCTGCGCTGTGCCACGCTGCCCCACGCTGCCCTTTCTCGAGGCTGCGCGGGAATACTGACGGAGAGAGACCCAACGCTGAGACTGACAGGCGGCGCCACCCTGTCAATCACGCTCGTGCCCGCTCGCGCCCGCTCACGCCAGCCCAATTACAGCGCCCGCCTCGGCCAGAAGCCCAATCCCACGGATGAGCACTCCGCAGATCTGCTACGGGAGGAGAACACAGGGAGGAGGAGGATGGGTCTGGAGCCAGGAGGAGGAGAGGAAGAGAGGAGAGAGAGAGAGAGAGAGAGAGAGAGAGGATGGGTCTGGAGGCAGGAGGAGTAGAGGAAGAGAGAGAGAGAGAGAGAGAGAGAGAGGATGGGTCTGGAGGCAGGAGGAGTAGAGGAAGAGAGAGAGAGAGAGAGAGAGAGAGAGGATGGGTCTGGAGGCAGGAGGAGGAGAGGAAGAGAGGAGAGAGAGAGAGAGAGAGGGTAGGAGGAGAGGAAGCGGATGGTTATGGAGGCAGTAGGAGAGGAAGAGGATGGTTATGGAGGCAGTAGGAGAGGAAGAGGATGGTTATGGAGGCGGAGGGAGGAGAGAAAGAGGAGAGGAAGAGGATGGTTATGGAGGCGGTAGGAGGAGAGGAAGATGAGAGGAAGAGGAGAGGAAGAGGATGGTTATGGAGGCGGAAGGAGGAGAGGAAGAGGAGAGGAAGAGGATGGTTATGGAGGCGGAAGGAGGAGAGGAAGAGGATGGTTATGGAGGCGGTAGGAGGAGAGGAAGAGGAGAGGAAGAGGATGGTTATGGAGGCGGTAGGAGGAGAGGAAGAGGAGAGGAAGAGGATGGTTATGGAGGCGCTAGGAGGAGAGGAAGGTGCACAGTGTGCTATTGATGCCCTTTGAAGGTGCACAGTGTGCTATTGATGCCCTTTGCTGGGCGAATTTGGACAGATGGTGAGACTGCCTGGAGGACATTATTAGATGATTAGCATTGATGGCCCAACACATTAAAAAGTGAAGTTGTACAACATGTGAACACTGAAATATAATTTTGCCAAGACTTTTTTTATACACTCAGAAATGAACAAGTCAAAGCGACTAATGTCATGCATTGAAATATACTGATTTGCATCATCATTTAAGACATCAATAATACTCACATTTTCACCGAAACGGTACTCTAAACTACACTACTGACCAGAAACTAAACTCATTTCCCTTATAAAAGCACTTGTGGGCTACCAGCCTCACACTGTTCATGGCAAAGGCATTACTAATAAAACAAGGATACTGATCATTCCCCCATTTCAGAGAATATAGCGGTGGAACTCCAACCGTGACTCTCTTGGGCGTCTCCCACGTGGAGGGCTGTTCCACTTGCGCTGAGAGAATATGATCTCCTGTGGCCCTGCCCGGGACAACACATCAGTGAAATGAGAGTGTAGCGTGTGCAAGCTAGCGTGAGCTCAACTTCCAACTCTGAAATTCAAGCACTTCCTCACTTGTACTTTAAACTTGTACTCATGGAGGCCTCCTCTGAGTTCACACATAGGCTTTTCAGAACCGCTCCACCTCTCAGCTGCCAAGAGGGGTCAAGAGGGGTCAAATCACGTCAACTCTTGTCTTCTGAAGTACCCATGAGTGGGCACTTGCGTAATGTGTGTACAGTATGATGATTCACACATACAGTTAAACTACTTTAAAGGTATCCTATACTATCCTAGGCAAGTCATTTACCTTAATGTAACAGTCATTCTGACGGCAAACTAACTTAATATTGAGAATGGCGTGTCTACGATGAACCAGTCTAGTAACTTCGCTCTGCCAGTTTATAAACAAGTCCCTTTGTACTGAGCAAGAGGGAACTTTGAGGTCATGATTTACAACAGTTGTGTAAAATACAAATACTCTGCAACTGTAGTAGCAAAAACAGAACAAAACTGCACTGGATACCTTTAAGGTAACCCTGAGGGAAACCACACACAAAGCACCCTGCTCAGTATTCTGTTTTGAAATAACTTCTGGGGGTAAACTGAATGAACTACTTTTGATCAACAGTATTCTGGTACTCTGAGATCAACTCAGCGCCGGTAATATCAGGCTGTCCTTCACTTGTCCTTGATGGGCTCTTGACCTCCGTAAGCACCATAACAGGCCTCAGTGCTGTACTGTCTTATTGTGCCTTGTATTGGACCATTCTGTCTGCTAAGGTCAAGACACACATCAAGATGGCATACTTTGCTGTTTCCTCTCCTTCAAAACATGACCTACAAAAGCAGATGAAAAATGGAGCTCAGAGCTTTAATAGAATTAAGAAGATTTTTTCCACGATGGGAAAAAAATGATGAGGACTATTTCTGGAAGTCCTATATCACGTTCAGATCTTCAGCCCACTTCTGCCTTCGGATAAACACTCAGCCGCTTTGCGAAATTGCTCCCGTGTGGATTTTGGAGGGGGGGGGGGGGGAGTTGTGTTTCGTCCCACTTCCTGAGTGTCCGTAATGCATAGGCGCCTGTAATTGTTGTTAAAGACGGCCAACGTCGCTGTTGGACAATAAATAATTTACGGCGTCGGTAATTCACTGCTGTGGCTTCGCTCTCAGACAGCACGGTGCCACCGCCTCGCAGATCGATAAAACGCTCAGTGTGCCGTAGCTAATGCTTCACGGGTGAGTGTGTGCGCGCGTGTGTGTGTGTGTGTGTGTGTGTGTGTGTGTTGAGCCTTGCACTACTTTAATTCCATGGCAAGTCTTGCTGTGCATATCAATGCGAAACACCTTGTAAGACCCATTTCCAGTAAAAGTCTGGCCCGCACTCACCTTGAATCCAACTGTTGGGCCTTGCTGCCGGCGCGCGAGCCCAAAATAGCAGCACAGCACCCCTGCAGCAGAGACGAGACGAGCCAAGGGGAGACGCACACGCCTGGCTGGCTCTGTCGACTTACTGAAGAACATCACAAGCTGAGATTTGCCCTCCCAGGATGAGGAGGCACAGAACTGATTTCAACTTCTGGAACTGCAAGCCTTAAAATCCTTGAGACAAAAAAAAAGTGACTTGGTAGAACACTTTGTGTTCAGTTGACAAGTAGAAGCAGGAGAAGACTTTTTGTTGAACACGATGGTCTATATGAACCTTTGAGTTAACATAGTTCTAAGATGCATATGTCAATTATAGGCTATTACCTTTTTATTACATTATCTTCCAGATATGTCATGACACCACAACTGCTCACACCATACAGAATATTTGTGGGCCAATTTGATTATTTACATGTCAAAATACAAAACAAATTCCTTTCTAAATATATATATTATATACTGTATATATGCATTGTGTACCACTCATTTCATCTTAAAATAGGAGCACTTTTTTTTCAGTTTTTTTCTTTTGGATCTAAGTCTCAATAACTCGATGTCAGGATTGTATCAACCTGAAGAGAGAGATTCCAAGTACAGTGATTCATCTGTGGACTTTTCACAGAATAGCGGTGGGTGGCTATGTGTGTGTGTGTGTGCGCTGATTTACCGAGGGCTCCAATGCTCCGTCCGCCCACGGTGATCAGAGGCTTAGTAATCGGCCCGTCGTATCTCCTCCTGCTGGAGAGCCTTTGATGGAGCATCTCGCCGCACACCAACTCAAAAGCAAACCTCAAGTGGGTGTGTTGGAGGCCTCGGCTCGGCGCATTCCTCACTCACTCTCTGACACACACACACACACACACACACTCACACACACACATAGAGTAAAGCCGGCTGGCATGAAGGGCTATTTTAAACCACATGTCTCACTCTGCCCCTGCCTGTGGAAATCAATGGTGTGGACAGTGCTGGGCTTTACTCCCTCGTCTCTCTCTTCCCCCTCCCCTCTCCCCTCGCCCCCCCACCCCTCACCCCTCACCCCCCCAACTCCGCTACACGCCAAGCGTCACAGAGGTGTCAGAGAGTTTCCACACGACAGCTCACACACTGCTGACACCTTCCATGAAGCGGCACCACTACCACCACCAAGAGCCCCCATCACTGTGACTGAGTGTCTGCCTGCCTGCCTGCCTGCCTACCACGCTACACCACACCACACCACACCACGCCACCCCACGCCACGCCACGCCACGCCACCCCACGCCACGCAGAAGCAGTTCCTGCCAGCATGCCTCTGCAGGAGAGTTCGTGACCCGCGTGAGAGGTCAGAGGAGTGTGACACGTTTGTTTTGGTGCTCAGCACACATGCACGACGTGCCTCCGCTCAGCAGCAAGCGTGCGCTAACGTCGTCTGCGTAGAGGCCTTGACAGTCGAACAGGTTTTTTTGTTGTTGTTGTTGTTGTTTGCCGTTGTTGCTGGCGTTCGCCGAGTCTGATTCACAGACTGGAGCAGCCCAGATGGCGTGACTTCCCCCTGCTTCTGACGAGAGAGAGAGAGAGAGAGAGGAGAGGAAAAGGAAACAGAGAGAGAGAGAGAGCGACAGAGAGAGAGAGAGGAAGAAGAAACAGAGAGAGAGAGAGAGAGAGAGAGCGACAGAGAGAGAGAGGAAGAAGAAACAGAGAGAGAGAGAGAGAGAGCGAAAGAGAGAGAGAGAGAGAGAAGAAAACACACTCCCTCTGCTGCAGTCGACTTAGCAGACGACTAGGGCTGGGACGTTACAACAGTAGCACATGTTATCTGTCACTGGGGGGGGGAGTTTGAGGGGCGAGCGTTTGAGTGGCGACGACATGGCTGGTGCTCAGGCTGGTGTGGTGGCGCGGCGGCTGGTTAAGCGGCGGAGGGGCTGGTGTGGTGGCGGCTGGTTAAGTGGCGGAGGGGCTGGTGGCGGCTGGTTAAGTGGCGGAGGGGCTGGGTGGTGGTGCTGGTCCCTGGTCCCTGGTCTCTGCCCACGGAGCATCTGTCCATCACCACATCACATCACATCACGCAGAGACGCGCACGCCACGCTCGCTCTCCCTCTCCCTCCCCCTCCGTGAGAGTCACGTGACCTCGGCCCACCACTGCTCTCCTGATCCGCACGCTGCTGGCTGTCTCCCCCGCAGGGGGACGGGACGGGATGGGGGGGGATGGAGGGACGGGATGGGGGGGGGGATGGAGGGACGGGATGGGGGCATCTCTTGTTTATCACCGACTAGGAGCCAACTGCCTGCCGGCAATATCCTCCAAGGGGCCATTATGAGAGTGCCAACGACTGCCAAGCAAGAATGCGGGTCACTTATGAGCAGTGAGGGATCCTCCTGTCCTACACCGCCCCCCATACACACATATACACACACACAGATGTGCACACACACACACACACACACACACACACACACACACACACACACACACACACACACACACACACACACACACACACACACACACACACACACACACACACACACACACACACACACACACACACACACCCTCCCCGTTACAAATCCACTGCCGTCTTTACAGCTGCTGTGGCCTGGGGTGGAGAGCTGCTGCTCGGTAACCAAATGGACGCGTCCTTATTAGCCTGCTGATATCCGTGTCAGCCGGGCAATTTTCTGATGAATTGTAATGGACGTATTTATGGCCGCGCCAGCTGTTGGTCCGAGCGGAGCGGTGCGGTGCGGCGCGGCGCGGCCTCATTGGCATGTGCATATCTTCTCCTAGTAATCCCGGCACGGCTCCAGAGACGAGGAGCAGCGGCCGCTCGGAGCCCACAGAACTCAGAAGCACAGAAGACAGAAGACAGAAGGCAGCGTCGTCCTCTAGCCTGCGTCTAGCCTACATGAAACACTACATGCACTGTGTCCCATTACAGGAGCATCGAGCATGTAACACGCAATTAGCACACTGATATTGCCAGCAGGAGGAAAGGCCGAGAAACCCATCATCTGTCACCTTGTGCTTATGTGCCACTGGAGGCATGTTTGAAAGGGAGGAAATTACATACGGGGAGGAAATGACATATGTCTGTTGGGAATACGGTACAGGAAACAATAAATGGAGGTGTTGGTAGACGATGGAAACATGAGGGGGGGGGGGGAGGGGGCTCCTCAGTGAATCACTGTAATTAAGCACGTCATGCTGTGCAGAGGAATATCAAGCTGTGGTGGTGAGATGAACACTCAGGGGTCAATACCAACCCCAGTCCTGCCTGATATCATATAGGTCAGGACTGGCCCACTGGAGGGCTTTCACACAGACACAGGCTGGTTTCATCAGAACAAAAGCCCTGTGCAATAGCACCACAGGATAGAGACTGAAGCCCTCCGGACTCCACCCAAATATAAATCAAACACAACAAGGTCTCGTCTGCACAGCCCTTCTCTTTCTCTCGCATCGAGGGGAGCTCATTTAGCTTGGTTAACACTGCCACCTAGTGGAGAGTACTGGAATGTTTTTTTAATCATAAGGCAGAAAAAGGCCCTCCTCCCTTTTGAGTTGGTGTCAGTGTGATCACACCTGACTGGGGATGGATAAATATAATCTTCCATTCTCTCTTCCCGCTGAGGCATCTGTGTGAGTAGAGAGGGTGAGAGACAGCGGTTCAGACACACACAGACAGACACACTGTATTTTGTTGCTCCTCTAAGCTCTCAAGGCATCACACAGAGAGAATGGTAGGGCCTTGGCTACTACCGTTTCAAAACCTGTGGTTATTGCCACTCTAAGATAAGACATCCCAGGGAAACTATTTCCAGAGGTCGACTCGGATCCGTTAGCTTGATGTATAACGTCGTCTCCGTGCGGGCAGGCTGTTTATTGTGATGCTGCAGTGTCATCCCTTCCTCGCGCCCGGGAGGGCGGAGCGGATTTCATCTAAAGCCCCACTGAGCTCAACTGACTGTTTACTTCGCGCCAAGGTGGGCGACTGATAAAAATCTGGCCGATAAATCACAGCCCGAGCACACGGAGGAGCCTGCAGCGAATTAATCTTGTTTACATAACAGGCGTCTTTAGCGAGAGCGGCAGGAGTTATTAAAAGGGGAGGGGAAAAAACGAAAAGCCCATCTCCTTCGTCTCCGGGTGAGACAGGCGAGAGAGAGCGAGGTGCTGAATTTTGAGAAGGCAGTAAAGCTCTGACCCGAGTGAACCTATTTCGCTGCAAATAATAAAGATGGGTTTTACGTGCACTGCACATAGCTGTGGGCGTGCGCAGTGCACACACTTCATAGATTTCAGCTCCACGAAGACAGCCTCGGTGTTTCATATCACGGACGCCTGTGTCAACATAATGGGCAAAACAGAAGAGTCTCTGCTCACTCCCACCTCAGAAACACCAAAATAGCACTAACAGATTTGGCCATAAAACCTCATTCGTATACTTTTATCTCATTTCATTTAGACTCAAATTATGAGGGAAGTCCGCACATTAATGTTTTAAACATCGACATAATTTAATGTATTCATTAATTAACCATTTAGACTACAAATGATGAACACTGTTGATGACATAATGTCAACTTATGAATTATCTTACATTTATTTTCACTTTGCACCCAATATATGTGCTTGGAGGAATTGTCTAATGAACTTCTCGTGAAACACACTTTCTGTCTCTTATTAATATGAACAATCTACTAATATTTATGAGATTTGTGAATTGCAATTGAAGCATAAACATTCTTGGACATCTTATCCAACCCTAACACACAAAAACACATTAAACTGTTGTCACAACAATCCAATCTACTGTAACTCATCATGGCACATCGTAACGAACACTGCGGTGAACTGACAGAAAACCCTTTTTTATGCCCATGTTGAAAATTCATAGATACACGTGCAGCAGGTGTTTTACTGTTATCTGTACATTGTTCATTACTCAGCTGAAAAAATACCATTGTGGTATTAACAATAAAATACTGTTTTACAAAAACAAATCAGTGGTTTCTCATATTTCCTTATCAGGACACCAAACTCCCCAGACTATGTGGGATTAATTCATCAATGACTATTAGTCACTGATGTCATTGATGACGATCTATTGAGGTGATCATGAAAGATAGAGGGAATCAGATGAATATGTTCACAGCAATCAACACGTGGCCCAGCCATCACAGCCTGTTCCATCCATCCGTCTAAAATCACTTATTCATTAGACTTCACCTGCAATTAAGTTTAGTTGGTTGTTCACTGATATGGTCGCCTGGCAGGCCGCTAGGCTGCGTCTAGATTTCTAGGCTACTGATATGAATATGGCACATTTGCAGTGGAAAACAAAAGACTCATGGCATGTCATTACAATGTTTTAACAATGGAACTAAGTAGATCAGGACAACATGCTAGAGGAGGTCAAATCCAGGAATTCTGGGGTAGTTTCCCTTTAAAAAAAAAAAAAGAAAAAAAAGAATGACCCAAATCAATAAACTATTACCAAAACAGTTGGTGATTAATTTAATAGTTGACAACTAATCGATTAATTGATGCAGCCCTAATAGTTTGGACCAAAAGTGCTCATATCAATGGCCAATATAAATATCAATGGCCATTTTGATTCATGGTGCATTTGTGTTGGACCAATAGGTTTCTTCTACCTAGAAATGACATATCAGCAGCACAGGACAAAGAAGTCATACATCGTGCTCGAGAGGTATATGAAAGAAAACAAATATTTCAAGTAAAAAATTAGAAATATTTATTCCAAGTAATTTTGGAATAAAAATGTTCCATGGTTATGAACAGTCATGGCCTAACACGGCACACGTCTACACAACCTCTTTCTCAGGAATGACGTGGCAGTTGAACCTCTCACTGAAGCTCTCTAGGAGGTGTGGCGTGGCTTCGGCAGCTGTGACATCCCGGCCCAGCTCCAGACTGAGCGAGGTGACCCCTTTACCCACAATCCCACATGGCACTATGTTGTCAAACCAGTTCATCTCAGTGTTGCAGTTCAGAGCAATGCCGTGAGACGTGATGTACCTGCCGCAGTGAATACCTGCGAAGAGAAACAAATGAAGCACACACGTATGATGTCGTAATTGACATAACAGTATTGCGCAAACAAAAGTGGAGTTTAATGTGATAACTGAACAAAACGGTTTGAGGATTTATGCTCAATACAAAGAGGATCAAATAATAAAACTACAAAAACATACTAGAGGCCGAAACATTTTGCACGCTGGCAATGATTTGCTGAAAGAGCTGCAGGTTCCCAATGGCCACCGTTGTGCCCTTGACTCCCAGACGCTCTGGACTAACTGTACGTTGTACTGTAATAACTGTAAGCTTTGGATAATTGCCGAGAGAAGCACGCTCAAACTCCAAAAGATCTCTTTGCTTCTTCGGGTGCGCGTTAAAGTACAAAAGAACCGCAAAAAAAAAAAGAAAAAAAGTAAAAAGGATGAACTAGTGAGTGCGGTTCTTTCGCACATAAGCTTTGGATAAAGGCATCAGCCAAATTAATAAGTAGTAATAAGTAGTAGTAACTAGTAAGACACACAGGCATCAATTGTATGCAAGTGTCAAGCAATCGCCTTGTCTTTCTTTTTGCTAGGTCAACTCACCTATGGCACAGATCTTGTTGTCCCCGACCCAGACGCCCGTGTCTGGAGAGGTAGCCGCTTTTATCCCAAATTTAGCACAGAGTCCAATTACAGTCTTCTCCAGTTCGCACACATACCACCTCACACTCTTCTTGAAGCAGCCGAGGTTGAGGATCGGGTAGCAAACCAGCTGACCGGGTCCGTGGAAAGTAATGAGGCCCCCCCGATTAGTGCGGAAGAATTCTGCGCCCAGACCTTTCAGTCTTTCCTCCTCCTCAGGCGGGTATGGCGCTTGTCTGATGCCGATCGTGTACACTGGGTGATGCTGGCACAGGAGTAACGTGTTGGGAACATCTGATGATTTGTCCAGGTGCTGACGGACATGCTTTTGTTGCACCTGTAGTGCCTGTCCATAGGATATGCGACCCAAGTTCACCACCCGAACTGCAGTCTTTCCTAGTGTCATTCTGGAAAAAAGTAAATACAGAGTGACTTCTTTAAAGAAGAAAATAGGATATGAAAATGGATTAGAAAAAAAACGACATGTAGGCTAGGACCTACTGTACGTCTGTACAGGGAAGGTTATATCATACTGGCTACACAATCATGCATAGGTTGCAAGTGGGCTATGGACTTTGAGCTGTGTATTGTCATGGTCAACAAAGATAGCAGTGGCACATGCATTTAAGTTGCCGTCCAAAGAGTAACATCGAAACGTAATGAGCACCAGCTTTGATATCTGTCACTGGAGGTTAATAGTAAGCAGCCGAACCTGATTTGCCTGAGAATGTCAATGAGTCGCTTACCTGTCGTCGTCAAGTTAATTTAGCGTACTAAAAGTTATAAAACTGACATCGTCAGACATGCAAAATGTATGAGACATTTAGTCATATTTAACAACGTTGCGTAAGGAAGAGTCTCGGGTTACAAAGACAGATATTTATGTTATTTCGCCAACTGTCACTGTGACCATTCTGATTCACAGGACGCCGCCATTGCTCTTCTTCTTCTTCTTCTTCCTTAGTGTTTAACGGCAGCTGGCATCCAATTTGTTGCATTGCTGCCACCTCTAGGTCCAGTTCGTTACTGCGTTAGATTCTTTTTATGAGGCCGGTGTCTCTCAAGTATTTAAAAAGCCAACACTTTCCCTTCCCCATTGCTCCCATTTCTAAAATGTTTCTCACTGACATTTCTTCCATACCCAGTTTCCTGAGTTCTGTAATAAGTTCCAGCCTTTCTTCATGATAGCTCGTACAGGCAATGAGAACATGGTGAACTGTCTCTGGCTGTTGGCACTCAACGCACAATCCACTCTGGTGCTTTCCTAAAAGGAAAAGTGTGTTATTAAGGTGGGTAGGCTATGTCCTATTCTCAACCTAGTAATAGTGACTTCATCCTTCCTTTTCCCCCCTCTACTCTTACAGGTTACTGATTCAGTCACTCTGCTAGCTATTGAGAATAAATGTCACCCCTTGCTCTCTTGCTCCCATTGTTGCTGCCATTTTAAGTTAACTTGTTTCCACACAATACACTTGCCTTCTGCTTTTGACAAAGCTATATTGACATCCACACTTTCTTTGGTACTTTGGGGTTAACTGTAACCATTTTTGAGGCCGTTTAAAACGTGCATCAAATCACACAATTTGGTCGTTTTGGGTGTCGTAGCGTGTAATAAAGGTCGTCAACAATCAAATTGACTACTTTTAAAATTAATTTGAAGAGTTTAAGAGGAGAGTTTTTGGTTTTCTTCTAGCTTGGGTAAGCAGGAGGATAGAATTTAGCAATTGCTGCCAACATAGGCTAGCCTACTGTCAAAAACATCCTTGTGTGCGGATGACGGTCTGATTCAAGCAGGAGGGTAGAATTTGGCGAATTTGGCGGCAGCTGCTGCCAAAATAGGCCTACTGTGGGGGAAAAACATCCTTGCGGTTTTGACACCACATAATAAACTCAACAAGGTAGCCCAGGTGCTGGCGAGCCATACCTCTGCGGACCTGGTTTCTCCACACTATACTTTTGCCCCGGCCGCAATCGCTGCCAATCCTTCTTCTCCTCCTCTTCAGATGAAGAAATAAAAAAGAACGAGTCGATTTGACAATTACAACTTTTCTTACAATCCCTCCAACAGGCCACCTACAAGACAGGCTCAGCAGCCTCATACTGTAGCCTAGGCATACTGTATTGCTACGGGACCCGACGTCGGCGGATAGGCTACTATGAGCGCGATTGGCAAGACAACTAGAAATTCTTCTTTTAAACTCTTCAAACGAATGAAAAAAGTAGTCAGTTTGATCGTCGACAACCTTTATTACAACCCACGACACCCAAAACGACCACATTGTGTGATTTGGTGCGTTTTCAACAGCCTCAGAAAATGGTTACAGTTAACCCCAAAGTACCCTTTCTTTTTTAACAGCTTTTTTGGCTAGTTCGTCCACCCTCTCATTCATTGCAATGCCAATATGAGCAGGAACCCACATCAATGTTACCTCAACACCTTTCCTTGCCACCTCCCTTATAGCCATAAGGATGTCATACACTAAGTCTTGACGACTTCTGGACTGGCCTGTCCCAACACTCCTCACTGCTGAGACAGCATCACTGCAAATCAGTACTTTATGATTATTTAACTGAACTGCCCACTGTACTGCCATTAAGATAGCATATAGCTCCACTGTGAACACATTCAAAAAGTCTGCAGTTCTCTTAAATGACTCAACGTTCCATCCTTTAACAGCAAATGCTGCTCCAGTGGCATCTACCTCTGGGTCTTTTGACCCATCAGTAAATATCTGAATGTGACCTGGGTATTTCTCCGCTACTTGGGCGTAAAACTCACTGACTAGATCTACATTACTGTCTTCAGCTTTTAAGTCAAGTAAGCTTACGTCAACTTTAGGCACCTCTAATTGCCACAAGGGAATTGAAGGCCATAGTACCACAGGACAGAAGATCTTATCGTATACAGCCATCTCCTTTGCTACCTCATCACCTGCCCACCCAAAACTTGGTAGTACTGCCACTTCTCTCTCCCAACTTGGCTGACACACTAATTTAACTGGTCGATTGTCTCTTTGGCCCGCCATATTTATCCAATAATTGGACTGCAGATGCTTCCGGCGGAGACTGAGAGGCATTTCTCCTGTCTCCACCTGAAGGGCACATATGGGAGATGACTTCACCACTCCTGTACATATTCTGAGAGCACTAGCCTGAACTAGGTCTAGCCTAGCCAGAACCGTTCTGGAGGCAGATCCATACACCAGGCTACCATACTCCATTCTTGACCTTATCAGGTACACATACATTTGTTTTAAGGATGCCATATCAGCCCCCCATTCTGTTCCTGCAAGACATCTCATTATATTCATGACCTTTTTGCACTTGTCAACCACTTTCCCTATATGGCACCTCCATGTCAACCTAGTGTCAAAAAATACACCCAAAAATGTAAAGCTGTTCACCCTTTCCAAGTCATTGCCATACAGGGACAGTCTTATTTCCTCCCCAATCTTCTTTCTAGTAAAAAACATAGCCTTAGTCTTTTCTACAGAAAACCTAAAGCCCCATCTCCTGCCCCACCCTTCCACCTGATTTACAGCTTCTTGAACCTTCTTCACAATAAAACTTACATTCTTCCCCCTTTTCCACAAACTTCCATCATCTGCAAAAAGAGACTTGCCAATCCCTGGATGGACATCTGAAAATACGTCATTTATCATGATGTTAAATAGTATAGGGCTTATTACACTCCCTTGAGGAGTACCGTTATCTACCAGACATTTCCTTGAAATTTCTGAACCTATTCTCACCTGTATGCTTCTCTCACTTAAGAAGTCCATAACCCAGTTAAACATATTGCCTCTTACCCCCATCATGTGCATTTTAATCAAAAGGCCATCTACCCACAGCATATCATATGCTTTTTCTACATCTAATACTGCCACCACAGTTTCTTTGCTTATTTGAGCTTTCCTTATCTCATCCTCCAAACATACTATTGAGTCAATACTAAGCGTTACTTTGACACACAGCTGTTGAACTTCAATTTGTGTGGCTGTGAAAACAATAAGTTGTGCACATATAAAAGGGGGGTGAAATGGAATCCTTAGAAGGTCTACTTTCAGAAAATATATAGTTGTTTATACCGAATTCGCCTTTGTGGGTACCAGGCCATACCAAAGGTGTACCGAGTCACATAATAGGCCTGCCATTGACACACAGCTGTTGAACTTCAAATTGTGTGGCTGTGAAAACAATAAGTTGTGCATAGGTAAAAGGGGGGTGAAATGGAATCCTTAGAAAGTCTACTTTCAGAAAATATATAGATGTTTATACCGAATTCGCCTTTGTGGGTACCAGGCCATACTAAGCGTGTACCGAGTCACATACTAAGCGTTACTTTGACACACAGCTGTTGAACTTCAATTTGTGTGGCTGTGAAAACAATAAGTTGTGCATATATAAAAGGGGGGTGAAATGGAATCCTTAGAAGGTCTACTTTCAGAAAATATATAGTTGTTTATACCGATTTCGCCTTTGTGGGTACCAGGCCATACCAAAGGTGTACCGAGTCACATAATAGGCCTGCCATTGACACACAGCTGTTGAACTTCAAATTGTGTGGCTGTGAAAACAATAAGTTGTGCATATCTAAAAGGGGGGTGAAATGGAACCCTTAGAAGGTCTACTTTTAAAAAATATATAGATGTTTATACCGAATTCGCCTTTGTGGGTACCAGGCCATACTAAGCGTGTACCGAGTCACATACTAAGCGTTACTTTGACACACAGATGTTGAACTTCAAATTGTGCGGCTGTGAAAACAATAAGTTGTGCATATATATAAGGGGGGTGAAATGGAATCCTGAGAAGGTCTACTTTCAGAAAATATATAGATGTTTATACCAAATTCGCCTTTGTGGGTACCAGGCCATACTAAGCGTGTACCGAGTCATATACTAAGCATTACTTTGACACACACTGTTGAAATTCAAATTGTGTGGCTGTGAAAATAATAAGTTGTGCATGTGTAAAAGGGGGGTGAAATGGAATCCTTGGAAGGTCTACTTTCGGAAAATATATAGATGTTTATACCAAATTCGCCTTTGTGGGTACCAGGCCATAGCGTGTACCGAGTCACATAGACTGTATACCCTGTCGATGGTGTCGATTACCTGTCGACCCTCTGGAGTCTAAAAAACTGAAAAACTGCTCCAAACACACATCTCAATCTCTGCTAGTTTTTGTCCTAGAAGCATATAAGTGACACCATTAGAAACCTTTAATCAACTTGTAAATGACCACTATTGAGTAATGTATGCTGTTAATGAAATAATTCATGAAATAATTATGGGTGGTTGATACTAATGTGCTAATGTTAATGCTTTGTGTAAATGTTTAAAAAACTTATTTGCAAATATCTTGTATTTTGTATGTGCCTATAATTTGTATGTGATTGACCGGATTGACCAGAAATGCTGTACACCTGTGACGTTGACGTTTGTCCTTTTGGTGCTGCCGTAGTTTGCACAAGGGGAAGAGGAGCTTTTAAAAGGTAGCTGGCGGGTGTGAATGGTACGCAGCTGTGTTTGGGCCTACATGATTTTACCAGATATGTTTGTTTCATTGATGAATTGAAATAACTTGACGCCCGTTCAAGGGGGCAGGCATATTCCCGGAAGTAGAAACACGAAATGAGCTGGTGATCAACACTCTGCTAACTCCCTTGGACGGCCATAGATTTCAGATTTTTTTGCGATCCCATAACTTCATGTAACATGTGCCCTTTGTCTCCCTTATAGCTTCTGTGTATTCTATATAGGGTATCGAAGGCAAAATTAATTCACTTCTTCCCCGTATATTACGTTGGTTTCCCGTAAAGAAGTATTTTAGCATGTCTGTTGTAGGGAAGCTAACGTTCGCCCGTAATGTTTGGATAAGAAGCTGAGTGAGCCTGCACGAAAACCATGACGGAGAGTCATTCGCAAGATCAGTGAAAATGCGTGTAGCCTACGGTAGCCTACTGTTTGATATGGTAAAGCATTACCTAGAGGCAAGTACACATAATAATAATATTAAAAAACGAACGTTAACAATTTCAGAGGTTTTCGATCTATCAGACGAGTTACAGCAGGCTAACGTCTGCGAGTCTGCGCAGTACGATGAACAGGAAACGAATTTTTGTTTCAGCCCCCTCTCATTGAGAACGACGGAGTCTGTTTGTCCATTTCTTTTAGGTCTATGCGCCCGTTTCATGACGGAAGAAAGGACTATTGTAATTGCATTCCTTGGTGAGCGCAGCGAGGTACGATACGTTTTCATTCTTAATTGTTTGCACATACGTGTGATCCATTTTGCTGTGTATTTATTAATGTTTGCAGTCCTAAATGTTTTAATATATTGACGTTTGCATTCGTGGAAATGAGTGTGTGAAATGTTTGTTTGTATGTATGTTTTCAATGCAGTTTTCACGGTGCTAAGGTGACGATGGATTAAACGTCATGCTTGTTTGGCGAACTAAATAAAGAACACCTTTATGCATCAGTCGAGACTCTCTTTCTTGGATCCAAGGGCTGCTACAGTGAAAACTCGACGCAACATCTGAGTCATCTGCCATGCTTCACGCCGTCTTCGTTCTGGAGGTTGCCATCGTTTGTTCCACGCATCCAGGCAAGGTCGTAAATTGGTGGAACGTTTAGCAGAGACTACAGATGCGGTGAGAGACTTTGGTTACGACAAAACAAAAAAAAAACAAAAAAAAGAGGAAAGAAAACGAACTGTTTGCCTACATGTCCACATCCTGATTCATACTAACTGGTTCTCATGTTTGTGAATGAACTGTGAAATATGAGAGGCTTACACATATGAAATTTTTAATGGTTTATTTTCACTTTTAGAGCTTAACTTGTGAAATGTGATGAAATTGTATGGTAACAAGTGTTAGGCTACATCTCGAAATTTAGCCACTATAATTCTTCTTAAGCTGTCTTGAATATTTAAAATGTTCTTGGTAGCCTAGGCTACTTCATTGCTGTTTGAGTAGGCCAATCTTATAAGTGAACAGTGTTGGGTTATACTGCCATCTTATAGCCACTGCTTTCTGAATCACTCTAAGCTAGGCCTTAATTAGTGATACAAACATGTCTGTGTCAGGAGAAAAGGAAAAGTCCACTGAGGAGAAAGATCTAAGCCCTGATGAACCTTCAACAGATGAGAAATCTATTCATGGGTTTCATCAGGTCCCTTTCCACAGGTGTATTAATCAAGCACCATGCAGGCTGCATTCATAATCAAGGTGCTTGATTGTATACACCTGTGGAAAGGGACCTGATGAAACCCATGAATAGGCCCAAAAGAAACAGCCTCTCGTGAACGAAAGCTTACAGAAAAAGGTAAACAAATGCGCGAAGAGGAAGCTAAAAAACACACAAAGGCATTCTTGAGAGCTTATGAATCTTGGAAGCAGATAGCACGAGAAGTTAGAACTAAGCTTAAGAAATTCTGTTTGAAGGAAGATCTTGATAAAATAAACCAATATATTCAGAGTGGATATGACCAAGTAAATCAAAGTTATCAACCAATTCAGCGTAATTCTCTTAGCACGCCAGAGATTCTGCAGAAATTGGATGCTTGTAACACACTGACATCAGACATATGTGACCTAGTGAGTAAACGGTTGGATGTAGGCCTAGTTCAAGAGACCTTTAAAGAAGAAGCTGAAAAAGAAAGAGTGCGAATGATTTTAAGTCGTGAAGAATATAAATCTGTCTTTGGTGGAACAAGCACTGAAACTGTTATTTCAGAAGATAATCTGTCAAACACAAGCTCTAAGGCCTCTAGCAAGCGGGCAGATGCGGAAGCAGATCTTGCAGCCAAAGTAGAACAGGCAAAGTCTATTGAAGAGATACAAGTTCAACATGCCAAACTTATTAAGCTGCAAAGTGAATGGAAACTCCATGAGTCACAAATGTTGATCGAGATGAAGCAGAAACAGGCAGAAGTGGAGCTGAAGCTAGAAGAGGAAAAAACAAAGCTAAGAATGTTGCAAGCAAGCATGGACGTGAAGGTGGCTGCAGCTCGAGTTCGAACTTACACTAAACTAGAAGGTGATGTGGAGAACATGGTGGGAGAACCTAATACAGCATCTCTTGTCAGAACCACTCCGGCTACGTATTCAAACAGACAACTAGATACAGGAGCCCCTCTGTTCCAATCGCAATCATCTTCTCAGAGTGTAACAGCCAATTTGGCTGAAGCAATCGCAAGTTCATTAAGTCTAAATCGCCTGCCTGTTCCTGAACCAACCATGTTTGCTGGTGATCCTTTGACATTTGTTGATTTCTTGATGTCGTTCACGACTCTAATTGACAGGAAACATATCTCTGCTAGTGAAAAAATGCTCTACTTGAAAAGCTACCTTTCAGGAGAGGCACGGAAAGCTGTGGAAGGATTCTTTTACCGGAGCTCTGAGGATGCATATGAAGGTGCTTGGGCAGTTTTAAAGGACAGGTATGGAAATCCATTCATCGTGCAGAAAGCGTTTCGAGACAAGCTGATGAAATGGCCTAAGATTAGTCCTAATGATTCTCTGGCACTCAGAGACTTTGCAGACTTTTTACAGAGCTGTGTAGAAGCTATGCCCCATGTCAAAGGATTGGCCATTTTAAATGATTGTGAGGAAAACCATAAACTCTTGAGAAAATTACCAGATTGGATTGTACGCAAATGGAGCCGAGTCGTAGTAGAGCAGCTTGATGCATCTGGGGAATATCCAATCTTTGAACACTTTACTAAGTTTGTGATGAAGGAAGCTCGTATAGCCTGTAATCCCATCACCTCTTCCTTCTTGAGCTCCAGCTCAGTAGATGAAAAGCTCCCCAAGAGGGCAAAGGCCCTCAGTACAAGTGCCCAAACAAAACATCAGGCATTTAACTCAGAAAGCTCACCTCCCTTTAAGCCAAAGCTGCCATGCCCTGTCTGTAATGATGAGCTGCACGGCATCGCTAGGTGCCCAGTCTTTGCTGCTAAGTCTATGGGAGATAAAAAGGCGTTCATACATCAAAATTATCTATGCTTCGGATGTTTGCGTAAGGGACACATAACTAAAGACTGTAGAACACGCCATGTTTGTGGAGTGTGTAACCGGCGTCATCCAACCTGTTTACATGAGGAGAGAGAGAAGACGTCCGGTGACAGGGGGAGAAGTCTCATTACTGGTTCCATCGAAGGACAAGTAAATCAGGAAGTCCGCAAAGTTTTGTCCCACACAGTAACTCTGAATTCTTCTGCTACTTCAAGCATCGTCCCGGTTTTCTTGTCGTCAATGAAAGTACCTCAGAAGGAAATTCTTACCTATGCTCTCCTTGATACACAGAGTGATTCATCCTTTGTCCTGGAAGATCTTGTCAGAGAGCTGGATGTAGTTACTCAACCATTGCAATTGAAGCTTAGCACAATGACCGCTGTAGACACAGTTATAGCCAGTCAAAGCGTGGGTGGTTTGCTCATTCGAAGCTTTCATTCTGAAAATTACATACAGTTACGGCAAGCATACACGCGCGACTTTATTCCTGTTGATAAGTCTTGCATACCAACCAGGACCACAGCGTTGCAGTGGCCTCACCTTAAACATCTTGCAAATAACTTACCATCTCTTCAAGACTGTGAGGTGGGACTGTTAATTGGCTATGATTGTCCTTCAGCTTTAGCTCCCCTTGAGGTCATCACTGGTGGTGAAAATGAACCATTCGCACAGAAGACCGAGCTGGGATGGAGTATCATAGGAGCAGCTAATCCTCACATGGATAGGCAGGGAAGTCAAAGCTTCGTACACAGAGTTGCAGTGAGAGAGATGCCAGTCCCGTCAGCCGTTGACATCTTGAAGGTTTTGGAGTCTGACTTCAATGAGCGGAATTCTGAGGGTAAAAGTGTCTCACAAGATGATGTGCGCTTCATACAGATTCTTAGTGAAAACATCCAGCAGAAAGAGGACTGTCACTTGGAGATGCCTCTCCCATTTAAAGGCTATAATCCCCCGTCATTACCTAACAATAAGAAGTTGGCCATAATTCGCCTGCAGCACTTAAAGAGGAAGCTCAAGGCAAATCAACAGTTTTATGATCATTACAAGGCGTTCATGGAGGACGTGATCAACAAAGGTGACGCAGAGCCAGCCCCAGAGGTATCTGTCAGAGAGGTTGTTTGGTACATACCCCACCATGGTGTGTACCACCCGAAGAAACCTGGCAAATTGAGAGTTGTATTCGACTGTTCGGCTAAATTTTGTAGCATATCGTTGAATGATACTTTGCTGACAAGCCCCGATATGATCAATTCCTTGGTGGGAGTTCTCTGTCGTTTCAGAAAAGAGAAGGTGGCAGTCATCTGCGATATTGAAAGGATGTTCCATCAGTTCCTCGTTACACCTGAAAATCGCCGCTACTTGAGGTTTCTATGGTGGGAGCATGGAGACCTTGATTGTTAGCCTAAGGAATATCAGATGGCTGTCCATCTCTTCGGCGCCGCTTCCTCTCCAGGGTGCGCTAACTTTGGTCTGAAGTATCTTGCACAGCAATACAAGGCACAGTACCCCTCCGCAGCAGCATTTGTTGAAAATAGTTTCTATGTCGATGATGGGCTAGTGAGTGTTCCAACAGTTCAGGAGGCCTCTGAACTGATAGTTGAAGCACAAGAGTTGTGTAAAAGAGGGGGCCTACGACTCCACAAATTCAATTCGAATGAAAGTGAGGCTCTTCATTGTCTTGAGGCATCCGAAAGGGCTTCGAGGGTCGGACATCTTGCCCTCAATCCTGATTCAGCATCAGTAGAACATGCACTGGGTATTCAGTGGCTGATTGAAGATGACCGTTTTAGCTTTGATATAAACCTGAAAGACCGACCAGACACACGGCGTGGCATTCTATCAGTCATAGCTTCATTGTATGATCCTCTGGGCTTTGTAGCTCCATTTGTCCTGAGTGGAAAGTGCATTCTGCAAGAACTATGTCGTCGGAGCATTGGATGGGATGATCTACTCCCTGAGGACTTGCTTCCACGGTGGGAGGAATGGAAGACTGGTCTCCGAGGTCTTAAAGGAGTCTGGATCCCAAGATGTTATTTCCCACAAGACTTTGGCAAGGTTGTGAGGGTAGAATTGCACCACTTTGCAGACGCTAGTAGTGTAGGCTATGGTGCATGCTCTTATCTTAGATATAAGGATGTTCGGAACAAAATTCATTGCAGTTTCGTCATGGCGAAGGCTAGGGTTGCGCCATCAAAGATTACAAGCATTCCCCGTTTAGAACTTTCAGCTGCTGTGGTTGCAGCTAGATTGAGCAGCCTGCTGAAGTCAGAACTAAATATGAAGATTGACGAGGAATTCTTCTGGACAGATTCTCAAGTCACTCTAGCATACATAAACAATGAAGCAAGGAGATTCCACATCTTTGTGGCAAATCGTGTTCAGCTTATACGAGAGTACACCAATCCAAACCAGTGGCATCACGTCGATACTACAGAAAATCCAGCTGATCACGCCTCTAGGGGGCTCCATGCATCAGACATTTTAGCATCAACCTGGCTATCGGGTCCTGAATTTTTGTGGAAGGAAGAGATCAATCCGGAACCTACTTTGTCACCTGACCTATTGGTTGGTGACCCAGAGGTTAAAACTATTCAGACCTTTGCAATAAGAGTGATCGATTGTACAAACATGCTTGATCGTCTGTCTAGGTTATCCTCTTGGACAACACTTCTGAAGGTAGTGGCAAGAATTAAGAGACTGGCGTTTGGGCGAAAG